>NW_020455622.1:349012-396858 GCF_003342845.1 Nothoprocta perdicaria
TGTGTTTCCCTCCCAGCAGCTAGGCCTGTGCTATGTGTTTCCCTCCCAGCAGCTAGGCCCGTACTATGTGTTTCCCTCCCAACAGCCAGGCCTGTGCTATGTGCTTCCCTCCCAGCAGCCAGGCCTGTGCTATGTGCTTCCCTCCCAGCAGCTATGCCCGTGCTACGCGTTTCCCTCCCAGCAGCTAGGCCCGTGCTACGCGTTTCCCTCCCAGCAGCTAGGCCCGTGCTACGCGTTTCCCTCCCAGCAGCCAGGCCTGTGCTATGTGTTTCCCTCCCAGCAGCCAGGCCTGTGCTATGTGTTTCCCTCCCAGCAGCTAGGCCTGTGCTGTGTGTTTCCCTCCTAGCAGCTAGGCCTGTGCTATGTGTTTCCCTCTTGGCAGAGGTGTGTTCAGAGGCACGTTCACCTATTTGTGCGCGCGCACACACACACACACTCTCTCTCTCTCTCTCTCTCATACAGATGTTTGGAAGCGGCACCTTTCCCGCAGCTTATTTCAGAAGCACCTTGGGGAAGAACCCAGAAACCCTCTTCAGTGGGTGAGGGAATTGGACATTTTTACCACACACAGCTATACACAAAGCTACGCGCCACAGCCTGTATGTAGCATCACATATTATTCATGTTATACACAAATAATGAAAAATAAACGCTCTTCTAAATGCAAAGTCATAATATTTTCAGCTTTTCATCCAATCCGCAGCTATTCACCTGACAGAGGTGACCTTAAGCTCAAAAACTGGAAGCAATGCTGGAGCGCAGTCTTGAGACATCCACCTTGCCAGCACTGCCCGGCTTTTCTGACAGCTGCTCAGGGGATGTTTTCTTCCAGTGGCCTCAAAACCCACCTCATTAGCACCAGCACTTCCTGGGGGACCTTGTAAGTGCATTTCCCTTCAGCCAGCAACGTGTTAACTTATTAATTAGAACTGCTGCTGCAGGGTAAAGGAAGAGAAAATTAATTCAGGAGCTGCCGTAGCAGGCCAACCTATCTCGGGTACTCTACTCACAGGAGAGCTGTCTGCAATTCAGTTTTGTTTAATTAGTCCCACAAAAGGCAACTGTTCACTCTGATAAGAGCAGAGCAAGAGCTGAAAAAAGAAAAAAAGCATCTCTTCTATGCACCAATTTAATTTTTCCATTATTACTTTCTGACATGAAAAACTGTTCATTCCTTTTTCTTGCTGGCAAACCAAGGACACTTAGTCCTCAACTTGTGCCCTCTTCTTCTTCAGTCTAATGGGCCCATCACCACGCAGTCACTTGGGCTAGCTAGTCCCAGGGCTGGCAGGTAACTATCTAAGATCACTGCAAATTTGCCTGCTTTACCCTTCCTCCCCGTGGAAGCAGGAACCCAAGCAGCCACGCAAATAAAGCTCCACGTTTTAGCTGCTGTGTGGTGCCAGGCATAGGCAAGACAGGCTACAATGCACAAAAAGAAAAAAACTGATTTCTCTTGTATATAAAAATACATCAATCATTTTTCCCTTTCAAATATTAGAGCATGTTTGAACATCTGTATTTCAAAATGTATGCATCAGTGAAACTAATTAATACCTTCACCTCTTTAACCTATATTTCTCACCACCCCAACATCAGAAAAAAGGTTTTGGGGGTTGTTTAAAAATATTTTTTGATGCAAAGACATGAGTTGCTTCTGATTATTGCTTGCTTTTCTCACTGTTATGAAAATTCTTACATGATGTCTTTACAATAAACCTTTATAGTCATATTTATCTGCCACAGACTTTCTTTCCTATCTCACATTGAATAATACAAAAATAAAACAAAACACTAAAAATAAAACGCTAAAAACAAAAGGCTAAAAATAAAATCCTAAAAATAAAACACTAAAAATAATAATAAAAACAACTCATTCGGTTGTTTTGACAATATGACCCAATCTAGTTAGATCTGGGACAGTTTTATGAAGCTGCCCTTCTTTTAGTAAGTCAATCACCTTTCGCAATTCTGCACTGGCTCTGGCTTCTAGAAGGGTAAATGTTTCCCTGACCACAGCAAATAAAGCAGCAGAAAAATGAGCAGCACTCCACAACAACCACAAAAGCTGCATACTCAGGAGTAGCTTAGGTAGCAGCCACAACAAATTGTACGAGGAGAGACCGAGTGAGTTGGGCCTGTTTCCCCTGGAGAAGAGAAGGCCGAGAGGGGATCTGACCAACATGTGATCCCACGGGATCCCTTCGCCCCGGGCACTGCAGGAAAGGGCCCTGCGGCAGGGCCGCCTGGGGAGACCCGCGGCAGAAGAGACCGCAGCCCGAGCGGGCAGGACGAGGGACGTGCCGTGTCCCAAGGGGGCCAGGCGGAGTTAAGACAAGAATGGATATTTTTTCTCCTCCTGTATTCCTGTTTTGTGTGCAGAAATTTTCTGATCTCGTTTAGTATCAGAAAATCAGTTATTGATGAAGATTAGTAGAATAATGAGTTAAAAGCCAATAGACTAAACAGTTTACTGTTGCTGTGGTATGTCAGCCATAGAAAGACAATTTTTCTAAAAATCCAAGAAAATATTTCACAAAAAGAGAATTGCTCTAAGGAGCCCTAAAAGATCTCTTTTCCTAAGGCAGACCGAGGCTAAGAGGTCACAGCAGAGAAAGAGATATATAAAACCCCACTGCAAAACAGCTTAACTTCTCCTGCAAGCCTTTCCTTTCTTTCCATGATGTAATTGCAAAGAATAAAAACCAAACAAAAACGCCTGGATACAGATGTTGACTCCCTCCTGAATCTTCTGAACTTGTGCACATGCCTAGGGACAAACAGGTGCTCTTGAAAGCACAGTGGGCCTCGGAGCACTTAAGGGAAATCATATGTACTTTCTTCTCTAAAGACCATTTCCCCCTTCTCCCCCTTGAATATTAGCATAACTGCATGAAATATTTCTGATAATTTTCAATATTATTTAAAAAAAATGCTCCTTCCATGGATTAGGCCGATTTTTGTTGCTGATATTAACAAATACGTACAAGTTAATACACCTTAAACCCTACATCGCTCGTCTATACAGGTCTTTAATATACAGGTTTCACCAACTCTGCAGAATTTACCCTCTGGAACGAGGTAACCGATGTGACCCGGGGGATCCCAATTCTGTGCCATGAATTCCCATGATCCCAATTCTGGCTGCTACACAAGACGCTGCAGCCCCTGTGCAGACAGGGCCGCTCAGCCCCAAGAGGAACGCAAACCTCGGCGGCCCAGCTGCCACAAGGAGCTGCTCCCAGGGCAGCCAAAGGCAGGCAGGGCAAGAGGGCCACTTAGCTAAAAGCAGATCACGGCAGCCCAGGACAGGCCCAGCGCTGCACACCCTCCTCCCCGGCAGGGAGAACCTGCTCCTGCTGCAGCCAAGGGCGGCCGAGGAGGCCGCGGTGGCTGCAGGAAGCACGGAGGTGGCCGCGGAGCCGGAAAGACTGGAGACACCAGACGAGACGGAGAGACCTGTGCTCGGCAGGAGGAATAAAGTAAATAAAGGTTCAGCCTGTGCTGCTGTTAATGGCGATCAGAGGGCACTTTCCCAAACAAGTAACCTTTCGGGAAGCACTGCCCCATCACGGATCATTTTCCCGGGCTGCCCGAGCTAGTTTTGTGCAGAGCCCGATGGGCGCCCCTTGCCAAGGGCGCAGGGGCCCGGCAGCAGCGGTGTGCTGCTGGAGCAAGGCGGCCGCGGCCCCTTCCCCCTCGCGGAAAGACAAGGGTATAAAAAGGGTGACTTGAAAATAAGGAACAAGGCACCTGACTATCCCGCTGGCCAAACGCCTAACGTGGGGTTGAGGCGAGATCACCCCGTCAGCAGTCATTCTGAAGCTGTACGTTGTTGCTATTACTGCGCTTTGCAGGGTGGGCTTGTTTCTGTTTTCATTGTATTTTTTATTAGTTTTTATTTTTTAAACTCCTACCAACTATAACCACTTCATATTTGTGCATGAAACCCGTATTTGCACTGAAGTTCTTCAGGTCACAAGCTGTCACTTTGAACCGTGGGTATGACCAGTTTGGGAGATGTTTTTTTTGTTTGTTTGTTTGTTTTTCTTTTTAACTTCAGTTTTAAAAAAGGTTTCACAATATGTCCATTCTTATCACAAGAGATACGACAGTATTTTTCTTAGTCTTCAAACATTTTAACTGTGAAACCCTAGGATTTCTCTGTGTAACAGAGCTGATTAAAAAAAAAACTGAAGTCACTGGGCAGACAATTTCTAGCCTTTTCTTTCCATTATTTTAAAACATAGTTTTCCATTTTAAATAATTCTTTTGGGGTGCTGTTAAGGTTTCTTTACCGCAAGAGATAAACAAATCAATGACACCAAAATACTTATCCATATCTCACTTCTTGAATCACCAAAGATAGCTACAGTATTTATATCCAAATATACATATCTGAAACACATACCTGATAGTTTCTCTGAGCAAACAACATTATGAAATACTGCACAAATCAACATTTTTTTTTGCCCACTTAGCAGGCAGAATTTAGAAGAGTATGACGTAGCCTTTCAAGTCAGCCTTGCAAGAAACCACAGACCACCAAATAATACCACAGAACAGCGAATGTGTTTTGTACACGCTGGCTGTGCTCCTGCCCACAAGGCAACACGAAACACCTGTCAGTGGAGTTTTCTCAGGGGAGCCTCATTTCTTCATGAGAGATTAACATTTGTGAGGAAAGAAGGGACAGTCACTAACGCAGTCGGAAGAAAGGGCGTAAGAAAGGATATTTCATGCCTAGACAAACTAAATAAAGCATCAGGAAAACGTGCAAGGGAGAGCCTTCAAAACTGAACACGTCTCCTGTGTCTTCTTGGGCACCAGGTAAGTGTAACTCATTTGTATGTGCAAACAGTACTGGTCAAAAGTATTTCATTTAGTGAGGAGGAAGGTCATCCTCCAAACTACGGATAAATGTGCACGAAGCACCAGTCAATCTTCAAATCATAGGTGGATACGGCTGCATCAAAAATATTTACTTTCTCTGCAGAAAGAGAGCTCTAACTGCAGCCGTTAGAGGAAAACTCTCATTTCAGAATACTTCTCTGTAAAGACTGTGTTCCCCTAAATCTCATTCCCTAGGATAACTTAAACAATAGTATGCAGTGATCCACTTTATCAGATTTTTTTCTTCATTTCTTAATACTGAAAGCAGGTAAGTCTGCTATGTAGTCTTACACAGTTAAGAGAAGGATTTGGGAATCCCTTTAAGGGATAAGTTTTGAGGAAAAAACCCCAACCCCCAAACCCCATGCACTTAGCTAGAGGACATCCAAAAGAGGAGCACGCTTTCAATTTCCCTATGTTGGAAAGGGGAGGATGGGAAAGGATGAAAGGGTCTGATAGCACTAATTTACTTAACATTTTGCAAGTGCTGACATGACAGACTTGCTCCAACAGGGCTTCTGATGTGGCTTAAGCAACACCTAAGAAAAACACTGAATTTCACAGATCAGACAAAATATTCTTACCGATGACTTCCATCCAGATTTGACTTGTGGATGAAATTCAGTTTAGCATCTGCCCAATAAAGTTTCTGTTCCTCATAATCCAAAGTCAGTCCATTTGGCCAATAAATATCCGTGTTGACTATAACGGCGCGGCTCGAACCATCCATCCCAGCACGTTCTATCTTTGGCACTTCTCCCCAGTCTGTCCAATACATGAACCTATAATCATTAAAAAACAAACAAAAGAGACAATTACATATAAATCTACAGTTGGATTCTTGGATATTTCTTTCATTAAAGGTAAAAGCTGCCTTTCTTCTTACAGGGCTCTGCCTCTGGAGCCGTGTTGCGCTACGTCTGATCTGTGAAACACAAAACAAGGCACTTTGCAAAAGACTGAAGGAAAACAACTTCTAAAGACCCAAACCCAAGCACAATTTAACGTGGTGCTTCCAGATGTGCCTCTCCTTAGGTCAATTAAGAATGTTGGCAATACCCAGCAGATGCTGTCAAAAGCCTTCTCAGAATCCAAAATTAGAGAGGATGGGTATTACATGGCCATAAAAGTATAACCACCACTTCAAAATGGGTCAGAGCACCAAGAGACAATGGAAAAAAAGTGAGGAAATGTGGATTTGTAGCACACACAGGAGCTGCATATAAAGCAATAACAACTTTATGGAAAAACAATTCACGTCTTCTTTCCTTGCAGAAATTCACAGAAAGATAAGCAGTCAGTGCGTTTATAATCACAGTTTACACCAAGTGACCATGGAAAACATTAGATATCATCTTCTAGGACTAGAGAAGCAGGTTTTAAAACATGTTGGCATACATATCTGCTCACTTTCAAACAATGCTTAGCAAGCAAGGGGGAGAGAGAAGTTATCCAGTTGCAGTTAATAATGAGGTGAAGCCAGGGAAACCACTGCGCTATGGCTGGAGACCAGCAGGGAGGAGAATATTTATCCTTTTTCCACAGGTGGTAGAAAATTGGTTTACTTTTCTGGGTTGTTAACAGAAGGCAGAACTAGACAGAAATAACACATAATGTAAATAGATGAGACAGTGTGTCAGTGAAGCTTGTTCTGTTTTGTTGATGCAGCTGTGACAGGCTAAAAGGCTACTGTCCTAAGCCACTTCTCAAACCCCGCTGGGATCTGCCCAAATACCTGCTCGTATCAGTGCTCTCTAACCTGCCTCTGTCAAAACAATCCAGATTAGGAGAGATCTGAGGCCTTTAAACTAGCCCAAATCATCGCACAACCACAATATGTCACTATACGGTGCCCACATGTGAAGAGGCTTGGCCACCCATCCGCTAAAGAAAAACAAATGTGCAACACATTTACGAAACATTTGCAGATGAAGTTATTCTTGGCAAAGATTTATTTATTTATTTTTAATTTTAAAAAGCCAGGAAATTCCATGTCATATTTTCCCCCTTAATTCATGTCTACATCATGTTTGTTTTAATGCACACACATATCTGCGGACAGAAATGCAGCTGATTAACACAAATATTGCCCTATTCAATCCCAAGTGAGTCGTTCTTTACGGAGCAATGTCTCTGCCTCAAACACAGAGCAAAAATATGTGAAGAGAACGTGTGAGATTTCTATGATGAGAGCTACAGAGAAACTGGTTTTCTGCCAGAAAGAAGAAAAAAACAAAATCTTAAGGCAAGAGGGCAAAACTGCTCAGCAGCATGTCAGCTGGTGAAGTTATGCAATATAAGAGCTATATACTTAAAAAAATAAAGATGGTAAAAGTCAGGCAGCACTTCACTGGACAGCATGAGAAAGAGAAACTATTTAAAACTTCTCCAGGACGACCCTTCTTCCTCCTGCTGTCAAGTCAAATTCTTCCAAGTATGTTGTCAAGGTTAATGAGGTCCAAGGTTTTGGCCACCCGGTTAGACCAATTTTTCAGGCTTGGACAGACGCTCACTAGCTGCAGAACAGCCTCATCCTCCTGCCTGCCTCTCACCAATCCTGCCCACCAGAATGACTCGAGCAAAAACAGGTGGGGGAAGCCTGGTGACCAGGGCAGCCCCTCCAAGGCTTCAGAAAACCGGCCCCACTTCACCTGCGAGCCCAGCCACGCACCTCCCTGTGAGCCTCGGTGACGCTGCCCAGCGGCTCTGCTGACCCCTGCTCCGCTTCTCCAGCCGTGTCTCTTATCCCCCCTGCCCCCTGCTTGTTTCCCTCCGCTCTGTGTAAAACCCTCTGGGTTTTGGTGTCTCCAGTAAACCCCCTGGAGGTGCTGGCGCTGTGTTTGAGGGCACGAGGAGCTGCGGTGCGTGAGGCACGGCGGCGGTGTGGCACCCATGGCCCAAAGAACCGCGGCGCTGCAGCACCCACCACGTGAGAAACTGCGGCATTGCAGCACCCACCCTATGAGGAACCCACCGCACAAGGCACCGCTGCAGCACCCACCGTATGAGGAACCCACCTATGGGGAAGCCGCTGTGGGAGGCACCGCGGCGCTGCAGGACGTGCCGCACGAGGAACCGCGGCACTGCGGCACCCACCATATGAGGAACCGTGGCATTGTGGCACCCCACAAGTACCACAGGTTAGCCTGGATGGCCCTTTATGTTGGTAACAGGATGTTTGAGGCAACTTCTTGCCCCTTGCCTCACTTCCAGTACAGCGCTCACCCAGCCACGGAGCGAACCCAGCTGAAGAACAGCTCCGGGCCACAGCCCGGCCTCCATCTGCGCGCGCCAGGGTGCCGCTCCGTGAGCATCCGCACTTGCACGAAGGTGTCCACAGCTCTGGGAACAGCCCCAGTGCCAACGGCCTCTGTCGAGCTGGGATTCGAGGCTCTTCCCGAGACAGGGCCCCCAAGCCAGTTTCCACAGCAGCCTGGCCAGCGGCGCCAGATGCGGGAGCAGCGGCCATGGGAGAGCTCTGGAGAGCACCTGGAAGCAATGCCCGTGTGGCCACGTTTTAAGCCAACGGCAACTCCTCCGAGTCACAGGAGGGACGCTGTGGCACTCGCATGGAGCCAAAGGACTTCGTCCTCTCTGCTGCTCTTCCCACTCATTTACACCTTGCTACAGAAATTTTAATTCAGGAAGGAGGATTTTAAATCTAGTCTAAAATCAGAGAGAGAAATTAAGGCACTTCAAGTATTTGAAATACAGAAGACAGGCATGAATACTTAGCTGATGCCAAGTGAAGCCCAGAATGTTAATTATTCCTATTCTGGTTTTATAAATCTTTATAAGATTAAACCAATTATTAAGAAACAAAAAACAAAAACAACAACAAAAAATCCCCAAGAAACTATTTTTCTAGGCAGTTAGACTCAGCGTTTTAAGTTACTGTGTCTCAGAGAGGCAGGGTAGGCTGAGACCAGGCAACAAAACTTTCTCTGCAAAGGAGTCCAAGGCTCCCACACACTGCACAGCTGCAACTTTGCAGCTACATCATTTGCCCCAAATTAAAAGGTTTTAGCAGAACACAGTTCCACTCCGTGAGATGAACAGCTACAGTAAGCAACAGAGCTTCTTTTCTAAAAAGCCCACGGAGTCGAGGCATGCTGAGGGCACGATATTCTACATACATAGGGAAAAAAAGCTTGGGGAGAACAAATAGCAAGATTAAATGCTATAATCTAACGGCGTTTCCTGCGAGTGTGCACACCAAGACAGAAACTGCTCCCGGCTCCTGCCGGCGTCACGGCTCTGTGATCCGCGGCGCTCCCGATGCCGCTGTGGATCCTTCCAGCCCCACTGGAAACCGGAATCCCCCGCTGGGAGCGTCACTGAAGCACCGGCGCCCGCCGGGCGCGCGGAGAGCGGGGACGCTGCACGCGGCGCAGAGCGGGGGTAAAGCCCCTAACTGGGGCACTGAACAGGGCAGGCTGTCACTCACCTTCCTGAGCGTCATTCAGTGGGACGAGCAGTTGCTTAATGGCGACAGCCAATTATTTGGCGAGGTCCCTCTCAGGGAACATGTCCACTTTGCAGGTATGATCGTTTCAGGCCCTTGGAGCCTCTGAGCTCCATGGGGACCCAAACACAGGACCACAGACTGGTTGAGGTTGGAAGGGACCTCTAGAGAACACCCAGTCCAACCCCCTGCTCAAGCGGGGACACCCAGAGCACGGGGCACAGGGCGGCATCCAGGTGGGTTTGGAGACCTCCAGAGAAGGAGACTCCACAACCTCTCCAGACAGCCTGTTCCAGGGCTCTGTCACCCTCACAGGGAAGAAGTTCCTCCTCACATGCAGGTGGAACTGCCTGTGTTTCCACTGATACCCAAACAGCCGCCAAACTTCAGAGCCTAGAAAGGCTTCAGCAGCACAGCAAGTCCCGTGGAGCCCACGAGCTCTGCACGGTCTGGGGGAAGCCGAGCACTCCGCCTGCCCTGGCTCCAGCACCAACATCCGACTGATCTAACAGGAGCTACATGGAGCTACAGGACAGGCACTGCAGTAAAGGTTCAATGAGTACGTGATGGGCCTTCTGAAACTGCTCACAACTTGGGAAGAAGCAGTGCTCGTTGACCTTCCAGGACCTGCCAATGTTACAAATGGACATTTCCAACAAGCAGGAATTTAAGCATCCACAGAAACTTCTTGAGGAAGGTTCACACAGGCATAGAAAGGCTTTGCAAAACTCAGTAAATAATCAAAAATAAGTAAATAATCAAAAATAATACTCAAAAATAAGTAAATAATCAAAAAGTGCACATAGCCAGTTAGCTATAGACAAAATTCTTCATAAAGGAGGAGCGATACCTCTTTAGGCTATTGGATGAGAACTGTACTCATTTGTAAGAGCTCGTCTCTCTGGCCAAGTAAGCACAGATACTGGTCAGACTTATTTTCAGATTTTGCTACAGGAGCTTACGTCAACACTCAGCGCACACACACGTGTCCTCTGTGCAGGTTGACCAACCCAGTGCTGACCACGCTGCCCGTGTAACACCTCGCGTGCGTGTGCTAGCGGCAGAAACACAAGGACAAGTGTTGAGTAACAGGTGAGCTGGTAGCTTCCCAACGCGCTGGACTTCCCTGCGGGACCTTCCTGCTTCTCGGAACCCCCAGGCTCAGCTGCTTTACCCCAGACCCACCGCGTGAATGGGGCTGCAGGCTCCTACCGAAGACGCAGCTTCTTTTTCAGCATGATCATCTCAACCACTCCTTGGTATGGTATGGACAAAAATCAAGCAAAACCAATTTTATATATATATGTATTTACTGAAAACCAAGTCTTTTTTAATGCACTCATGACAAACCCCCAACCCATCCAGCTGAGCAGCCAGCGGCTGAACAGCCTCAGCGCGCTCGAGACGCGCGGCAGAGGCGGCCGGTTTGGCGGCCTCGCCGCCCTCCGCACCCCAGGGCTCGCAGAAGGGGCGGCAGGTCCCACAGGGACCTCTGCCCACGGCCACGGAGCACCCGAGCAGCGATGCTCGGGCTGCCAGAGCAAGAGCCGAGGCGCTGCACAGCTAGTCACGCCTACCGAACGCCCAGACAAGCTCTCCTGAAACACGTCTTTTGCAGAAGCACACGGATATTTTTCCTAGCGTATGTTACATTAACCCCCCCCCCAGAGAAATAAGCTGTCCTGGTAAAGGCACTGTTCTGCAAATAACTGCATGCATCCCTGGACTCCTTGCAGTCTAGACACAGAAATACCCACAGTCAACACGGCAGCACTGGAATTCCCACTCTAGACCTGGCTTTGGTTTCCTCTTGAGACCTTATCTAGCAAGAGAAAGAAAAGCATATATCACATCTTTCCTTTTTGGGGGGGAATCACTCACTTCTATTTTATTTTTCAAAATAAGTGACTAAATCCAAATACTCTATTGTGAAGAGCGGAAAAACTGTGATGAAATGGCCCCAAGCTGACCCCTTGTTTCTACCTCAGTATCTGTAATGCAGTATAAAGCTAGAAGAGGGTTTTGGCGATGGTCTTTATGCACTGTAAAAGCGGTTATCTCTGGAAAATCACTGCAGAAGGTCAACTGAAAGCATAAGCTTGCCTGACATTCTCTCACTTCCTATACAGGAAGAAATGACGTATGCAAAAGTACCTCCAACCCATCGGGCAGGCTGTTGTAAGGCATTCTAGTTTAAAGAATATACTGGGCAACAGGACAAGAAAAACACAGATGAGCGATTGCTTTTCCATTTTCACCAAGACTTGCCTGAGAATCTAGGGGAAATGACATTTGACTTAACTGGAAAACAAAACCTACACGGCTGCCCTGCAGAATCACACGCACGCTGCTGTCCCTCTGGTCACAGATCCCAGGAATTAGCCAAAGAGGCTCATTAAAAACCAAACAGGAGCTATTTTTGCCGAGTGCTCACAAAGGCAGAATTTCCATTGTCTGAGCAGCTGGAAAGGTCTCCTACTTCTTGAATCTGCAAATTAACCTTCCCTAGCTGCAGATGCACAAGGTCTAACAACAGGCCTTCCACGGTTACAAAACCAAAGCCATTTTTCAGTTTGATACACAGCAAGCAGGAAACAGAGATTGCTGGAACTTAATGGCACTGAAAAAAAAAAACCCTGAAACAAAATTCCAAGCTTAAGCCAAATGAATACAGACCGAAACCATTTCCTCTTTCTGTCACCTCTTTAGCATCACTGCTAGCCTCTAGCTGGCTGAAAAACTGGAAGTGAAAATGCAGGTGTGCGCTGGAGCGCCCCGCCAGCTCTCCCTGCAGGAATCGCTCTGGATGTAAGGCAGCAAACCCTGCAAAGGTCAGACTGCTTTGCAGCAGCAGGCAAACCAGCAGAAAACTAAAGCATAAGTTAACATAAGAGGAGATGGACAAATTGACAGAAGTAAAACTCTCCTTCCAGCCCCTTTAGTTTTTCAACTATAACAAGACAATAACAGAGGAAAAGGAACCAGTTGATAGTTTTGCCTTTCAGGAAAAAGGTGACCTACTCCTCTGAAGGAGTGTCATTCCTTCAGAGTGCCTTACAGTGGTAAGAAGCTGAACCATAGCTGCGTGCTGCTGCTCTTGCCTAATTCCTCAAAGCTGAGTCTCACAAAGACCTGCTTCATTCAGTGTGACCACTGCTGAAGAGTAGGTCAAAAAATGACTTTTTAAGATCATATTAGATGATTCAGCTCCATGCACTTGGGAACTGAACAAAATGCTAAGAACAAAAGAACAACAACCTACACCTGAGCTGCTGGTGGGGGAAAGCAGTGGGATATCATGCTGAGATTGTGCTCATCATGTTCCAAAGATGAATTTGAAGTCTTTGCAAATGAAAAATAATAGGTTTCTTTCAAGTGGCATATATTAAATATACAAACCTCTTCCAACATTTGCACTGTAAATATTTAGTTTGTAAATGAATTTAGAATTCTGTAATTTCAAAGAGCCTTGGACTGAAACTAGACATGTAATTCAGCTGCTACAATAAATTTTTCAGTGCCTTACTTTGACACACAAGAATCTTTACTGTAAAGTCATAATCAAATTTGCTTTCTTCTCTCAATAAAATCTCAGAGAATTTTTCTCCTCCTCTCTTTACACATCCTAGAACACAAGAACTTTTGAGAAAGCTTTTTGTCTTGGAATTTTCAACCAGAACAGTGGATTTTCCCAGTCTTCCCCATCTTTATATCCAAACCAAAACACCAGGAACTAGGTCACGTTCCAAGCACTGTGAAGCACTATGTCATGTTCCAAGGCAGGGGAACACAGTCCTACAACCGATGACACTGCCTAGCGCAAGGGGGTGGGAGGAGGAACCTGTAACCAGGTGGGTTGGGCTGATTCCTTGAAGCAAAGCTGCACTCATCCCCCTGCACGTGGGATGCTTTGCACCTCGCACTGCACCAGCGGTACCGCACAGGCACAGAAACTCTTTGCACTGGGCTGGCCTCACCATCCCAGTGACGCTTGCTGTAGACACTGCTCAAAGCACTAGCAGTTTTCACTCAAGACGTCACCACCATCTTCATTCCCTGGGTTTGGTTTTGGTCCGGTCAGCTCCCTGAAACAGCCATTCCACCTCCCCATCCAACGGATACCTGCTCTGAAAGGCAGGTGGGCAGAGCAACACCAGCGGGAACAAGAGCAGTGAGGAGGAACAGATCAGTTTGAGCAGTGCTGCAGAGAGGGGCAGCCTTCCAGGCACTGTGGAGCTGCCAGGGCAGCATCACGAGACTCAGTGAAACATCCCTTTGCTACTCGGACCCCTTCAGGGCTGCTGCCAGCTCCACCATTTTTATGCTCCTGATTTCCAATTCCTGATTCGCTTCAGAAATTCTCATGGCCTTTAATCCTCTACCAGACCAATGGCTCTTACAAGTTGTATTGCATTTCCTGCAGCCTGCTGATTACTTCTTCCTGGTTTCTCTCACATTGTTTGCTATGGAAATCCGTGCTACTTACATGCAGCCATATGGGGAATTTTTCTTACAAATTGACAGTGTCATTTAGCAGTCCAGTAAATTTACAGTGCAGGTCCTGTCCTTGCAATTTGTTTGTTGGTATGGGAACCAACCCCTTGCTCTCTATAAAGAATATGCAGGCAAACCATTCACTTCAGTTTTTCTCCCTCAAATAGCTTTATTTGCTTTGAATGCCTTTTTTTTTTTTTCCCTCCTCCTCCACTTTGATCCTCCAATGGACTCACTAAATTGCTTAGTCTCCTGTAAGAAAACAACATATAGTAATTAATCTTTTCACTCTATGGCATAAAGCCTTATTTTTAACTCTTCAAAAGCTACATGACATTCAGGGGGAGTGGAGGAGTTGGGCAGAGAGGCAAGAAAACAAAAATAAAACAAAAATGAGGAGGGAGGATCATTCTACAGAGGGCAAAATAGGAGAAACAGTGAAAGGAACCAGTGTCTTTGACATGCAGGCCACGTGGCAGTGAAGATGTACCCAGACTCCTAATGCTGCAAACAGGAGTCCAGGTGGGTTTGTCTTTTACTGGGAAGGGGGATAAGTTTTCAAAGAGCATTTAGAAAGACCTTTTAAATATGGTCTCAACGCAGGCTGAAGGCTTCATGTTCAAATGAAACACGAGCGCCTTCATTTTCATACTGAATGCATTTTTAAGTAACTGAGATTTTTGGAGACTTGGCTCAAATTTTTTTCTGGGTTATGATGTGCAATAAACAGATTGCTTTTGCTTTTCCACTGCTACATTAAAGCAGCTGTAGGTCAAATGCTCATAACATCAACTTTGACTGGAAAGGAAAAAAAAAAAAAGGGGTTGTTGGCTGCTCTGCAGCTGCGTTTCCAGTACCTATGCGCCCCGTATGAGGTTAACCTGAGTTTAAACGGCTCTAAGGCCCGGCCTCAGCAGGCCGCTCCCCGCAGGTCCATCAGGCTGAGCAGTCGGCGCTGCCGCCTCATCCGCTGCTCCGCTCCCCGACACCTTCCCCGGCGAGGGCCGCGGGAGAGCCGCGCCACGCGGCGCTGGAGCAGCGGAGCGCGCGGCCGGCCACAGGAGCGCACGCCGCTCCAAAAACCACAGCTCCGCCTCGGATTGCTCGGGAAGCAAAACGTTCCGCATTTGCCACCAGTTTGAGGAATTTTAAGTAATAATATCAGGTGCCACTAAAAAAAAGGCTATTTCCAAACAAGTAGAGAGGATGCTTTGCCCCAGCTCTACTGCAGCATCATGTTTTACATCTGGAAAGAGCATATGGAAAAAAAAATCTTAATAATCTGGCTAGACAAATCCACAAGTTCTAAAGTAAATGGGGGAAACGAGCACTACAGAAATGATATAAAGGGCACACTGGTAGACCTTCTGGGGAAAGCAAAGGTAATGGGCAACAGCTTGAGAAATTACTACATATACAAACAGCATCTACAGATTACACATCTTATTTGAAAAATAAAGACGAAATAGATTTCAAATAAAAATATTAGAAACCAAATCCATCATCGCTCCAAGTGGACCACGCCCGTGTATTACTCAAAACTTTAAGTTTGCTTCTCAGATATACCGTCAGAATCAAACGTTGAACAAATGCCACTACAACGTTCTCCTGCAGTCACTTACCGTTCCTTCCAGCTGCTGGGTAAAAGGCAGCTACTGAGTTACTGCACGGAGCGCCCACAACAGCACTCGAGGCTGAAGCTGCACACTCAGCTTGCGTGGGCATTTCTCCCCACTAACCATGCAGAAACATTTCCTTTTCCTTAAGGAGAAAGAGCAGGTTTCTCAGCAAGATTCCTCCTGTGAAACACTGGTGTCAACCAAAACAGACAGTAACACTGCAGCGATATTTTGTTTGAAGCACTGAACTTGCTTTCCCACCCGGCAGCTGTCGCAGAGACGGGGCTCATCCAGCTGCGGCACGAGACATTTGTCACCTGCCAGCACCACAGGCCGCCCCTTGGCCAGGTCTCTCTGCACCGACGCAGGTGGTGGGCAGCTCCGCAGCCCACGCAGAAGGCGCCAGCGGAAAGCAGTGGGTGGGACGAGCCAGGGCAGCTGCACCAAAACCCCCCCTCAAGCTTATTTTAGAGCTGTTTGTTACAAAGCAGCAAAAATATTCTTTGTATTAAAAGTACAAAGCCAGACGTCATGGTAAACATAATACTAACCATGTACAATGTAAATTATATGACACTACATGTAAAATAAGAATAAGAAATAAATCTCAAAAAGGAATAGACGTCTCTTCTCTACCAATATCATTGAATTTACAGTCTGGTACTTTAAAGACTCACGTTTGGATATGAGAGAGCTTCCTAGCACACAGATGCATTATATTAGAAAGTTGTGAGAGCCTCAACTCAGCTATAAAATACTTGTCCTAAAATACAAGATTTTCAGTGCAGAAATACAAAACAGCAGCTTTAAGCAGGCGATTTAACGTGGCAATATAACACCAGTGATATAACACCAGCTGTTGCTGCGTGGCCACTTATGGAATTTCATTTGCTGGAAGTCCTCAGGAAAAGGAAACGTGAACGTGCAGCGTGGCCAAGGCCTACGCAGGGTTATGGGGGGCACCTCCTGGGAGCCGGTGGGAGAATCCCGCTCGCAGCAGCGAGCGGCGCAGGGCACGTCAGCGCCGACGCGGCTGAAGCGACGGCACGGGGGGAATTCTGGAGGATGTGTCTTCTCCCCGGCCTTCCCTACCCTGCACTTTAAGCCTTTTAAAGAAGAGGCAAAAAAAAGAGGTGGTTTGTTCAAAAAAAGAAAAGAAAAAAAAGTAAAAATTACACTTTTTAAACTGTTTTAAATAATTTTGTATTTTAATAATTTTGTAGTTATTCAGCGCATGGTTAATTCATTTTATGGGCATAATATATAAACACAGTATAACGCATCTTTCAGAATAGCATGCTGGTTTTCTGTCATTATCGGCTGTTATCAAAGGAGAGGGAGAAGAGTCACTGCCACATGCGGGAGCCAATGCAATACATGCAATACAAACTCCTTTCTGCCTGTACATACATATTTATCATCGCTGCAAACCGATTTTCGGTGTTGATTTTGCTCTAGTGCCAAAGTTATTGTTTCATTCAACAAAAATCCAACGCATTCAGCTAGCTTCAGAATAAATATTTGGACAGCTACTTTAAAACGCAAAAACGATCAGAGGAAAAACTGCGTTGGGGCCCGGAATGCTTTAAGCCTGCACGGGACGGTGCCACCAAAGCGCCCCCGATGCACGCGGCGACACGCGGCACTGCTGTCCCCTCCCGGAGGGTTCCCCTCTTCCAACACGCCAGCGCTGCAGTGCTCTCCTGCCTTTGACCCTCCATCACACGCTGCTATCGGCCCTGTGCCGACGAGGAGAAACCCCCAGCCCGCCGTGTCATTTTGCAGCCTGCCTTGGAGCCGGCCCCTTCTTCGGCACGAAGGAAGGAGCAACACAGCCCGTAAGCAGAACCGCAGGACTGGACGCTGAGCCCAGAGGAGGTTCGTGTGCCCTGGGCCGAGTCAGAAACAAACCAAAACCCAACCTGCCAACTGGGCACGTTACAAAATGGTCCTTCCCTATCAGCTCCTACCTACTGTTATACTTCATACCTGGCAGCCACTGTACTAGATCCACAAACACATAGCACAGAAAAGGTCTGTAACCCTTAATAGCTTAAATTCACATCCACAGCAAAAGGTGGATGGAAGAAACAGCTGAAGCCACGGGAAAAAAAAAAATTATATTATATATATTTATAAAATATAATAATAGAAGGGAGCAGTCCCACAGGAAGTGTGGCTCCTTCCTCACGGCTGCGCCAGCATTAAAGAGGCTTCACAGCAGAAGTTATTACAACTGCGACAGCAACTTTAGTGCTTTGGCAGAAGTCTGCACTAGTTACACAACCTACAACAGAGCACAGAGGAGCTCATGGTAATACTGGAAAAACGGGCAGCAAGGTCCAGATGAAGAAAACCTGGCAGCTGCTGTGGATCTGGTCTAGGTTTACCTAAGACTAATGTACTGAACCATTACAAAGCGGGAATCCAGTCATGAGGACGGCTGATTCTTGAAGGCACTGCACAGCACAGCACGCAAATCTTGACAAAATTACTCATACTGATGTTTTATAGAATTACAATGTCTATCCGGAGTGAGGAACAATAAACAGAAATCTGCAGATGCTGCAGTGAGCTCGGAAAGTTGAAGTATCCCGACACAACCGCCACATCAGTGCAACCGCATCCCTAGAGCAGGCTGCAGTTAAACCGAAACACCACTAATTTAACGATTAGTCATTGTAATGAGTAATTAAAGCCACACGAAATAGCATTTAATTCACAGACTAATATGTAAACTCAGGTCATATTCTAACCTATAGTCTTTACAGCAGATAAGATCTACTACTCTAATACACAAGTGTTAATTCCCAGCACAGGAAGCGCAAGGCATAAAAGTGCCGTTTCCAGCTACCACTATCCCAGTCTCCCTAACCACCAATATACAAATCCGGGGCTTTCAGCTCTGTATTCGGTGCTGTTTCCACTGCAGGAACTGCACTAGTGGGAAAGCTGAAGGGAGCCTCCTCCAAGAAGGACTTTCCTCATCCATTCTCCATCAGTCTGAAATTAAGTCTGCTGAAGAGCTTTTCATATTAAGAATTGGGGCTTTTTTTTTGTTTAGTTTCATTTTTGAATTTGTTTTCTTCATTTCTACCTGAACACTGTATTAAGGGGCCACTTTGCAGTCTTCAGGGTGGAAAAGTTTGGGGCAGAGAGACAGCTTCGTTAATGGAGACAGCACCAAACACACTGCTCGCAGTTTGGGACGTGTGTCCAGGCCATGCACAGCTTCCCTTTACTTTACACGGTTTCTGTCCCAAGGCAACACATGATTAATTCATCGAGGTTTGGGGCTTTCTTTAAGCTTACATTACCCATCGAGATGCAGCAACACACCCATTCAATCCAACCCTCAAAGTTTTGCATTAGGCAGCATTCATAATAAAATATAAAAAAGGAAAATTCCAGATGATGAATGTGTATTATTTATTACTTATTTTCCAGGCATTGAGTTTCTGCATATGAGGGACCCAACAGATTTTAAATACCACAATTTTGGAAGATTATCTTTATATATATATATACACGCTTCCAAACAGTTTGCCTTTGCTCTGAATTTCATTTATTCCCTTCGTATCAGGTTCAATTTAGCCTGTCCATTCCATGGCCTGCTTCAGATAACAGTACATTCTCTTGTTATAAGTCATGAACACTAATCCCTTCATGCCTGTTATCCAATTTTACCAAAGGCTTTTATCTGCTTTATTGACAATTACCGTTAAACTACCCTCTTCTGAATTGAATGCAACTGTAACTGAATGGATCTCCAGTTATATAAATGGGGGGAAAAAGTGTTAGATTACCACTGAAGATACATACGTTTGGAAAGGAGATGAACGGAGACATTCAAATAAAACAAAAGTCGTATTAACACTACGCAAAAGTGATGGCAATGGTATAGGGCTTTCCCCCACTATGTGAGAAATATACGTGCAGATATATATATATGTGTAGAGAAATATATGTGAGAAATGTGTATTCAGAGGAGTTTTAACTCTTCGTAAGTAGTTTTTTTCACAATGATAAATAGGGAACAGGAAAAAAAAACAGAAGAAAAAACACATAGGCAGAGAAGCCTCTGATTCAATGGCATGTGCTATTGACAGCTTGATAGAATCAGGACAATCACACAAAAGGAATAACTAGACTAGAAGGAGTCCTGACTTGAGTAAGAAGACAACCACAGTTATCTCAACTCGCCTAATTAACAATCCCAGAAAATAAAGCACTGAACTTTTCTGTAGCCTGGGAAAAGAAAAGGGACTTGTCAATGGCCGTAAGGAAATAGCTGGTGCTGAATTTGCTTCTAGGGAGCTCCCTTTCTACACCAACAACAATGTCACTGCTTCATTTGCAATTCATGGTTTTGAAGAAAAGGGAGTCTTAACATATTCTTTTCACTCTGTTCTGATTATCTGATGTCTTCAGGATCAACAGGAGGAGCTGATACGATTACCCGATGAAGGACGATTACAGGTAAACTGAGATTCATTCTGTAACCCAGTTTGACCATTTTGCTCCAGGGCAGGAATATAAGATACTCTTCCCAGCACTATGTGTAGTCCTCTGTGCTCAGGGAAGAGGCTGAAGCTTCAAGTAATACACAGGCTTCAAGGGCTGTATTACTGCTTTATGACTCCAGTACGGTAGTTGTCTCCACACAGAACCCTCCAGCTCCTTTAGAAAGGGCTGCAAGGCACAACAGGAGGCCCTCCGGATTTGCTTCAGAGGCAAATGCTCTAACAGGAAAAAGTCTTAAGGTGTCAACTTGCTGCACAGATAAAGCCACTGTTTCAATGGAGTTGAACGAAGAGGACAGGAATCAAGAGTCCTGTGAGTAACAACCACGGGAGCCTAAAGCAAGTGCAACTCAGCCCTGTGTCACTGAATGGGGGTCGGTAACTGCTTGGAAACCTCCAAGGCTGGAGCTCTTGCAGAGAGCAAGTTTTCTGAACTGGTGCAGGGGAGGGAGGTGACCCTTTTGGGGAAGCTACCCACACTGAGGACACGTCCCATACACCCACAGAAAACACCCCAGTGGGCAACAGTTACAAAACTGACAGTCAGTTTAGGAACCCTGAGTCTGAGAGGAAAAGAAAAATACACATAGTAATTATCAGCATTCTTAGCTGAAAACAAACTGCAGCTAAGGCTATAAGAGCTCAACCAGGATGTGAAACCAGAATTTCAGCCGAGGAGAAGACATACCACCTTTCCCCAGCTCTACCTTCCCAACGCCTGAGAATAAGAGCAAGCTTACTTTTCAGCCCAGTTTTGTTCTTTTGCTCTTCCTTATGGCCCTACTCTGCTCCCAGCACCATTAGGGGAGCACCTGCAAGGTTCTGCTTGTCTGGAGGACAAGCACAGTCACGATTCCTGCCTTTGGAGCGGGCAGTGCCCAGTGTAGGTCTGCAAACTACAGGTCTGCAGTCAGGATGAAGAAGGGTTGAGAAAGGAGTGAGACCTGGAGCTGCAGCAAGGCGAGACCTTTCTTCTGGCAGCAGTGCCAATAAAAGGTTAACTCTCGCCTCCCTCTTGCTATAATCAATGACACAAACCAAAGTTTCCAGATGAACACCAAGGTGGAGTTACCTGAAACGGCTTTCAGGCGTTAGGCTTGAAACCACCAGGGCTGCGGGACAGACAGACAGGTCACTGGGAGCAGGGTGAAGGCCTCAATACTCCTGGCCTTAACCACTGGGGTGCCGGGTGGGCGCCAGCAGGCACCCTAGGGCTGCAGCAGGGCTGTAAACCTGGGGGTGCCCAGTATGCCCACCAGTGTGCGAGTCTGCTGAGAAGCTGCCAAACACACCTTTCCAGAAAAACATGACCATTTTGATAAATTAGTTAGTTTTTTTTTTTTTTTGAGAAGCAACTTTGTGATAATTCCACACCAACTTTAATTCACTCAAAATCTTCTAATAATAGAGTTAGCTCCTACTTCCCCTTTTATTGTAGCCCATGTGATTCATCTTCTCTAACTAGGAAGGCAGATGAGCATCCCTGTTTCTTTATAAACCGTCCTGCAGCACATTAGCACCAGGCTTTTGCACTCGCACTTACAGCTCTGGACAGGAGAGCTTTTAACATTCTTCAGTTTGCCTCATCTTCCCCCTCACCCTTCTCCAAGTCCACCCAGATGTGTTTATAAATCTTGTAGGTTTTAAAACACATTTTTCACTCTTTTTTTCCTTCCAACTTGTCTAAACCATTTGATAAATACCATTACAACGAATGGGGCAACAGGGCAGCTGCTTCTTCATACTTTAAAATGCAATCACAAAGAGTGGCAACGGTGCTGGCCTTGGTCACAGCTACTCAGAGAAGCCATTTCAGTGCCTCTTGCAGCAGGCACCTGAGGGAGCAGGAGGCGGCCAAGGGAGCACGGACACCACCGGGCTCACAAAACTTCTCAAAAACATTTGAGAGAGAGAGAGAGAGAGAGGTTTTGCCAGACAGACATAACATTAAAGACAAAACTTACGGCGTGCACACAAACTGGCCAACGATTTGTTTTGGAAAAAACAAGGAAGAAGGAGAAAGAAAATCTTCAATCATTCATCATTTAAAATAACGCATCAGGGAGAAGCATGCAGTGAGCAGTGTATTTGCTGAGCAATACCAAGCCATCCCTTCCTCCCAGCTATGGTCAGAAAGGAAGCTACCCCTACTTTAGACATATTAGAACACTGAATATGGACACTTTTGTCAAATTATAGAGAAACCTTAAGGTTGGAAGGGATTTCTAGAGATCACCTAGTCCAACCCCCCTGCACACGCAGGGTCACCTAGAGCACGTGGCACAGGGCTGCATCCAAGCAGGTTTTGAAGATCTCCAGAGAAGGAGACTCCACAACCTCTCTGGGCAGCCTGTGCCAGGGCTCTGGCACCCTCACTGTTAAGAAATGTTTCCTTAAGTTCCTGGGGAACTTTTGGTGCCTCAGCTTGTGGCCATTTCCTCTAGTCCTATCGCTGTCCACCACTGAAAAGAGGCCACCCCCTCCTCCTCACTGCCTCCCTTGAGGTATTTATAGACACTGATCAGGTCCCCCCTCAGCCTCCTCTTCTCCAGGCTGAACAGGCCCAGCTCTCTCAGCCTTTGCTCATAGGGCAGATGTTCCAGGCCTCTGATCATCCTGGTAGCCCTGCGCTGGACTCTGTCCAGCAGCTCCACATCCCTCTTGTACTGGGGAGCCCAGAACTGGACACAGCACTCCAGATGTGGCCTCACCAGGGCTGTGTACAGGAGGACGATCACCTCCCTCAACCTGCTGGAGACGCTCTTCTTAATGCACTCCAGGATCCCGTTGGCCTTCTTGGCCACCAGGGCACTGCTGCCTCATGGTGAATTTGTCATCCAGTTCCCTCTCCGCAGGGCTGCTCTCCAGCAGGTCAGTCCCCAGCCTGTACTGGTGTCTGGGGTTATTATTACTGGAGTCTGTTCCAGGTGCAGGACCTCGCACTTGCCCTTGTTGAATTTCCTAAGGTTTCACCGCCCCAAGTGTCCATGCTCATGGCTGTTGTGAATTAATGGCATGAAATCCTCAGCTGCATCTTGACATAACCATCCCTTTACCTTAAGTAGCACGCTTTGCTGGCTAAGATGATGCAGCCCAACCCCACTATTCTTATTCCCCACGCTCGCCCTTCTTGTGTAAGGAAACCTGCTGACATTCTCAGAGTGGCTACCCAGCCTGGCTGCCTGTTGCTTTATATCATGGACTGATTTGCTCCTGAACACCCCAGGTGGGCTTTCCTTAGTCCAAGGGCTACACACAGAAACCTTTTGGGAGACTGCCTGTTTATCTGTGCAGTTGTGTTCTGGTTACACAAGCGGTTTGGCAGGTTTTAACTCTACATTAAATGCCATGTGACCCTGAACTGACACACTCCATTGCTAGGCTTCCTGCCTCCATGCTGCCACCTTCCCCCAGGCTACGTTCAGACCTTTATTATATTGAAGACTCACAGCTCATGCCCTTATAGATGACAAACTATCAATTAAATGCTCCCCTAAGCAACTGGCTATTTGAGACTTTGTGCAGTGCCATGATTTTTCAATTATTAACACAGAGAACAAATATTTCTCCTATAAACAAGGCCACATCTACTCCACAACCACCACCTTTATGTTCTAGAACACAAATAACTTTCTGTAGAAATAAATATCTTCCTCTAACCACAGAGCTCTTGGTACAGTCTCGTTCAGAGAACACGGATAGTTAAGTAACCCAGTCCAGCCTCATGACTCACCGCGCTGCCCAGCGCCACAGACCCCACGTAACTCCCCCGGCTTGCTCAACAGCCCTGCCTGGGGAGCCCGCGGAGCCTTCTCGGCAGCGCCACAGGGCCAACCCAAAACACCAGCAGGTCGGCCGAAACCTTTCTTTGCCCTTCTCCAAAAAAGGTCAGGAATCTCAGAGCGCTCCGGACCTCGCTTTCGAAGCAGTGGATTTCAGGAGCACAAAGCGCCCTGCATCAGACCTGAGCCCGCAGGGTGGACCCTACAGCTCAGGCCCAGCACCTTCTCCCACGGGGGCTGCCTGGCCGTTTTGCTGTTTATTTTCTTTTGGCACAGTAACCTTGGGAAACAATCTTGTACCTGAGCACAGAGCGCGCTACCCTGAAAACAGCCATCCCCTGGGTGATACTTTTCTTCTGGCAGCGACAAAGTCTTGTTTGTGGCATCATTTAACTTACTTCAGAGCTCACAGAAGCAAAACCGGTCAGTAGCAGAGGCAAAAGCAGCCAGGAGAACGGCTGCCCTAAATAACCTCACCAAGGTGCCATGAAACGCAGCAACGGTAACACAGAGCACTACAAAGGCCAACTAGGGGCTACATCAAGTCGAGGAGCACCTGACAAACTGATTGACAAAAAAAAAAAAAAGAAAAAAGAGAAAAAAAATTTGGTTTCTCTTATGGCATGCAAAGTCAACTCAACTTTTTCTCATAAGAGTAGCAATCCAAATATTTTGGCTACAAATGGCAGAAAGAAAATGAAGCTTGGCCTTCTCATGCTTTTGCTGAAGTCACATTTTCCTCACTAAAACTTTTTTTAATTTAAATTAAAAGCTCTTTCCACTTCACTCTCAAACCTTGCCAAAGCACTTGATGCAAAGCTTGCCTAGCACTAGATACAAACTTATCTATTGGATTCTGAGAGAAGTCACAGCACCCTATAGTTAAACTCTGATTATCCTTATCAAAGAGTAACTCTGCCCCAAAATAAAATACTACCCATACTCACTGCTGTCTCCAAATTCACTGTCTGGCTGAAGAAAATTTAGGTGTCTGAGAAAGAGTTCAAACATGTCAACTCCTAAATCGGGTAATAAAGCTGCCCGTGAAAAAAAGATCTTGGCTGAATAAGACCCTTCAGCACTGAAACAAAATCGGGCATGGCCATTCTTGTCAACAGTTTCTATTGTTGAAATATTGAAAAAGGTGTTGTAATCAAATTAACAGGGCCGGCAAATTGCATAACGCAGCCGACAAATACCTAGGTGGAGATTCCATCAGACCTTCAGTTACCACTCTATTAAATCCCATGATTTCTTGTCACTGCACAGAGTCACAGCTACCTTGGCGCGTACCTCCTTTGCCTCAACTCTCTTCACCGTTGCCTCCCTGAATGCAAGGATAAACGACATCATTTTATAATTCTGGAGAACAATTTTTGTTTTAAAAGACTGACAACTCTGCAATCAACCCCACAACTGAGAGGCCTAAACCAACTCTGCTAGAATTAACACCCAGCCCTCAACAGTGCCGAAGAGAAGAAAAGAGATGCCAGCACTTCGTGACATCGTAATTCCAGAGGGACAGGCTAAAATGGAAGAAACTACTCATGTAACTTCTTCAAAGCTACTCATAAAAAAGCTAACTGTTCCCATAGATTTTTCTTATTGTTTCTAAAAAAGAAGCCAGAGCTTTTCCATCAGAAAAACATTTGTCAAGCAGTCACCAAGCACATGTTTGACAAGCCATGTCTCACACGCTTTACATCGACTTCTTAGCCATGGTCACGCCAAAGGAAACACACCTACAAGCTACAGGGATTTATGAAAATGTTAAGTCTCCACCAGAATAAGATATTTGATGAGAAGATACAAGTGCAAAAGAAAGACATCCTTGAAGATTGCCGCTCATTATTGCTATCAAGCATACAACAGTACTGATACTTGCTCTTGCCACCAGTCATATTTCAAGTTCTCAGCAAAGCTTGACTTTACTAGGCAGATCTGACAGAGAGTTAAGTAGGGCAGACCAGTCATCCCTCACACTGTCATAAATATGGATTTAATCTTTTCTCATGTAACAGAAAAATAAACATATTAAGTTTACTTGCATCTTTATATAAATAAAGATGTGAACAATTCCCCTTCTGAAGGGAAGTAACTTGCAGTTAACACAGATTAACACTGAAGTTACAAAAGCACCTAGGGCCTGTAGCAGGTAAAGAGAATGATTTAAGTGTGGACACAAGATATATACCCCTAACCATCATTGTGCAAAAGCCCTGTTCTTACCTAAACATCATACTGCCATGACAAAATACCTACTAATACTAGGAATTTGTCTTTAC
Source organism: Nothoprocta perdicaria (assembly GCF_003342845.1). Taxonomy (NCBI): domain Eukaryota; kingdom Metazoa; phylum Chordata; class Aves; order Tinamiformes; family Tinamidae; genus Nothoprocta; species Nothoprocta perdicaria. The sequence goes on from NW_020455622.1 coordinate 375,074, forward strand.
TAGCCTCATGGTCGCTCACAGCAAGAAACCTGAAAACAAACAACAACAAAAGCAGGCAACCACATGGCAGATTCTCAGAATCTTATTTAAGATGTTTTGGAAAATATAAATTCAGGGAAAAAATAAAGGATCTGTTTAACATTTGCATTACATTTTCTCCCTCAGAAAAACTAAATGTAAAGCAAACTTTGAAACCTGGAACCTTTAGTCCGCAAAGTAGATAACGTACATTGGGGCCGTGGGGTGAAGAGAAAGAAAGGCACAATTAAAGACATGCAACATTAAGAAAAGACTATTGCCTTCTTAGACTTTCCAAGAAGCACCTAAGATACAAACATTTACTTAAAACTGCCCTTTTTAATGCAGATTTACTGACTTCAGAAGCTTTACAACTACTTTTAGAATATTTCCAATTTTTTAATCAACATATTTCATATATAATTTATATATATATATATATATATAAAATACTAGATTTACTTTATAGCTAACTGGCCCTGCAAATCCTTTTTCTTTTTCTCTCTTGAGCTGGCAACTGGCAGTTCAGAGACAACAGGCACCACGCTCAGGCCTGGGGCTAGCGGCAGAGCAGGCCTTGCGTCGAATCGTTCCTGAGTGGGAGCCCAAGGTGAGATTTCTTAATCTGCAACATGACAGGCAGCACTCCCATCAAAGATCAAATATGAAATAACCACCATAATGACCTTCTAATTTTAAAACGTTGTCTTTAAGCCTGTTTAATTTTTCAGGATTGTTTTCATTCTTATGTCTGTTTTTAAATACAGCATTTCTGCTATGTTCAAAAGTTGCCAGTATGATGTATTTTATGTCTCATTTTCCGAAAGTTATTTCTCACAGTATGTACTACTTTGCAAAGACAGTGCAAAGTATGAAGTGTCTTTTCCATCTTTTAATCATCCAAAAATATTAATAGCTACTTCAGTCTCTTCGCTAGACCTAAACACTGACATATATTCAGAGCCCTGTGAAATATTAGGTAGTTTTTTTATTTTCAATGAATAGCCCTATCAAGATGAACAGAACAGCCACGTGCAACACATTCAAGACAGACACCAGAAAAATCCTGGAAGCTGCAAGACTTCAAAATACTTCTGTTTGGGGGTTTTCTCCTCCAAACTCCCTTCTGTTTTCAGCAGGAAAGCTTCTGTAGCAGACTGCAGGCACTTCCTATTTGTAAATCCTCTGCTGGTTGCAGTGTTTGTGACTACACTGGTGAACTCGGCAGACACTTACACAGGCAATGGGCGCACCCAAACACGAGCACTGCTGTGAGGATCGAGCTGGACAACGAGACTGGGAAGGCTCCAAAGAAACCTCAGGATGAGTGGTGGTGAAAGATCACAAATACGGTGGACTACATTGCATAAAGTCACACGTCAAGTTTTTACCCGAGGTTGCATCTTTCTAGGACGCTACCCATGTCACAATTGTCCAAGAGGACTTTTAAACTGCGCTCATGAAGGGGACGGGTGAGGTGCTTTGGGAGACTGCACAAACAGCCCACGTGCAGGAAAAGAGGCCGTTGCTCTCTCTTCGTGGGCATTTTGGAGAGTCATAGAGGAACTAATCCCTTCACAGCCACCACTGAGAAATTCAGCCAGAAGATTTCAACTTCAGATTACTTGCAGTTGTTTGCATAGGGTCAGGCTTCAAAAGGAGAAGAGTGACAGAGACAAAGAACTTAAATATGAACCAGAGCTCAAAAATCTCCGTCTTCCCATGCTGTTTGAGGGGTGGCCCTTTGGCATCTACCAGCCTATTCTCACTGAAGAACATGGGAAAACTTCTGTCACATTATGCAGCATTTGTACAGCCCTTGGAAAGCACAAAGCCTATCAAGGCTCAAAAATCATGCAGCCTTGCTCCTAGCCCTTGCTTGGCCCCAGTTCAGGTATGTCCTGCTAGACATTAAAAAGCTTATGCATAAAAAAACTGCTGTTCTTTTCTGACCTAGATTTTCCTTCTGTAGCCTGCATCAGCTCAACAGCTAGGTGAGATCAGCACCCAGTTTTGGTGAGGCAGGCAACAGGAGAAGCCATAACAGGCACCATCACGGGGATGGGCCACGGTGCAACTCGGGACTGGGAGCAAAGAGCTCCCTTCACCTACGTAAAGAGCGGGCAAAAGGCTCAGGTTACATAAACCGATGAAATTTTAATGAAGCTAAAACAAATATGCCAACATAAAGGGCTCTGTTTAAGAGCTCGCAGTTCACCAAGTCTCAGTTCTGTTTTGAAAAAGAACATTTTTATGCAAGACGACAACGCTTCTCCAGTTTAAGTAACAAATTTCTGTCAAACCTCAAGAACACATTGTGCTTTCATGGCATCGGGCTCCTTAAATCCAAATTTGGTTTGTAGCTATAAATTGTTGATTAGGACTCTATAATTTATTTAATACTAAAGCTTTTTGTGGCTCGGAGCAGCGAGCAGCCCTTCGCTAAAGCAAAGCTCTGGTTTCGCTGGGGACAGCGCAGCCCGCGGCGAGGGGGCTGCCAGCCCCCCGTGCCCCCGTCACCCGCCAGGGGTTTACGCACATCTGGGGGCCCACAGGAGCTCGCAGCAACAATCGCCAAAGACCATTTCTGGCCACAAGAAGCACATGAGTAAACAGTGTTTTAAACACTGTGTCAGACCAGCACAATACAATGACAAATTGTTTAATGAAGAAGAGAGAGTTAAAAAAAAAAAAACCACAAACCACACCAAAACCTTGCTTTCCATACAGTTAAGACAGCATTTGGGCGAGCTCTTAGATAACCAGGGAAAGCAGCATTTCACCACTTTAATCAAGTTGTTAAAAGTATTAGGTTAGGTTTTCAACAATTTAGGAAATGAGCAAAACACCCAAGTACTTGATACAAAACTACTTTGCCACCCGCATACGAGCGTACAGTAAACGTGCACAGCCCTCTGGATCGTTACCTACCGCTGGAGCTTGGCGGTGTACGGTGCTATCATATGTGTTTGTAGCAAGGAGGACATGTGTTTTATTTCACACATCTGAAAGTGCTCCTTTAGGATCTTCTTGCATTGGAGTCGAAAGCTTTATCAAATCACATATACATTCTGAGTTACATTCCTTCCCCTAAACTTCTACCTCATCCAAGCTTATACGTACATCTCAATTTGGGGAGAATTTTTACACAGTAGGTACCCAAGAAAAATGCATGCTGAAAATAATTAAAAAGCACATATCGTATTTGAGCTTACTCAGGAGATTATCTACTCCTTAAACTGAAAGGATATCATTATAGAATAAAACTGTATTTTAGGCCAAATAAATCCATGTTTAGTGGCAAGAGAACCCTCTATTCAAGAGTCAAAAAAATTAATTTTCACACACACCTTTATTTAGAAAAAAACCTGTGACTTAACAATGCTCTTAGTTACATAATCTTCTATCTTAATGACTTCTTCCTTGAAGTGACAGAGAAAAACTTAACATGAGGTAATACCTCACACTGGAACATGGACTTAAGATGTCGAAGGGAGAAGCGACCAGATTCCCATGAGAAAGGAGAATGTAAAGTACATGTTAGACAACCCCAGGGAAAGACCGGAACGGGGAAAGGGGCGGACTCGGAATGGATGTTGATCATTTTGAAGGCTATTAAAAGTACTTAATTAAAAAGTACTGAAGTCTAGAAAAATATACAACCATTCTTTACATTAATCCTCATCAATCCAAGGAAAAAAATTTCCATGTTTATGGTTTTGGTGGTTTTTTTTTTTTTTTTTTTTTTTTTTTTTACGTTTTAAAGTACAATTAGCATTTTTTAAGCATAAGATGCAATTAACTATACCCAGACACCACAAATACGTATTACATATACATTCCCACCCACACATATGCATTTAAAGCACACCATTTAAAAACGAGAGCACTCTTGTGGAACAGCATTGCCAGTCCACCTGAGGTAGCTCAGCTCCCATGGGGAATTATTTTATTTATTTTTGTTAAATTAATCACTGCCTTATTATGGAACACCCCCAAATACCAAAGATTTTGGAAGCAGCTTAGACAGGGCATCCACTAGGGAAGAAGTGGACGGACTGGAAATTTACCATGTAGGCTACGACAGAGACTGATAAACAGAGGTGCAAATAATTCCTTCCCCAACTGGCAGGCAGCAACAAGAAGCACCCATGTTTGCTCTGCCCAGCTCAGCCTCGGGTCTTTCCCACACAGCCCCTAAGGCAGCAGAACTGCCCCACTTCGCCTACAGCTCGAGCTATGACCCTGGTGTACTGACCGTAACTTTTGAGACATCTCCTACCCCGGGGTCACCATGCAAATGCCATAAATCCTTGTGCAGATATTGTTATTAGGGCTATTTAAAATTTATGTCCCTACAGGTCCTCCTTTCTTAATAGATGCATTTGAAATAGTAACTGTCCCATAGCCTCTGTATGGTGTGTTATACTGCTGCCTCTTATCAGAGTTATACAGACTGTATTGAAATATTCTCCATAGAAGTAGCCTCATTTTTTCCAGAAACGTGGCCAAGATGGCCCTTCTACAGACTTTTATTACGCATGTCAGACACGCTGATCTTTCACACAGTTGAGTGCTACAACTTTTTTAAAAATGAAGACTCTACACTTGAAAGAATGCGGTCAGTCTGTTTTAAAGTACACTAACAAGTGACTTTAGAGTGATAAAGAGTGATAAATCGATCCTTTCCATCAGCAAAATAATCCCAACAAATTTCCTCCGAAAGAACAAAATGCTGCCTCCAAGGAACAAATATGAATTCTGCTCTATTTTCTACAATACAAATCAAAAACTAGGGTTAGAAACACATTTTAGTCCCACAAAGCAGAACGCTTCCAGCTTTATAAGAGAATAAAACAAAAATCCAAACAGCTTTATCATGATTTTAAGCAAAGAAAACATCTCTTGATTCAAGAAGAGTTCATGAAGAACTCCCTTCTTTAGCACTCGCCCTTCCATCTCCACACCCCAAATCTCCATGAAGCAGCAGACTCCTCAGCATAAAGCAGGAAACCACCACACTCCTCCTCTGCACCTTACACATTTCTGCTCTAGGTGAGAGGCGCTCGTTGGATGTATAAGGCAGTGGTCAGGCTCTTGCAGCAAAAGCTTTTGAGCTCAGCTTAGAGCAGAGCTTGGCACCAGCCAAGCTTATTTATAAAGGGAGGAGCAGCAGGAGGATGACCGAGGCAAGTTTAAAGTGCCTTGGAAGGGGCTGCAGCAGCAGGATCCGCGAGGAGCTGCCGGAGCGCTCTGCTCGCCGGAGCCGCCGCACGTCGGCTTTGAGGCGTCGCTCCCGGAACGCTCCCACGCGGCCGGCCTTCGAGTAGGGAATATAAACTGCACGACTACAAATAAACCTTTCCTTTAAGGTGAAATACAAAAATCAACTTCTTACAGCCATTTCCAATTATTAAGATGAGCCAGTTGCAGTTATTTTACAGAGTGACCTAAAGCTCTCTCCCCCGTAAAAAAAGGGATCTAAAATGTGACGGATTCTAAATTACTGATTTCCTGATAAACACCTCTGAGTTAGACACACAAAATTTTGGAGGGGGAAGGGAGATTATTTCCTTGTTTTGCTGCCTCTCCTCAGAAAGAGTATGGATGCTCTTCAAAAACCACTATACTACCCTAACATTATTACTACTATTCAGCAAAAAGTTAGAACAAATTACTTATCAAATACAGGGAATTGATTTGGCCTCCTCTAACTCGCTACTAAGTTAATAAAAATTCTCTCAGAGTTTTTAAAACATGTAAGTTCACATACCTTCAAAAAAATTAGCATGTTAACCAGTAATGGTTACCAGGAACTTAAAATCATGTTTTAAAATACAGCTTCTCTTGTCTTCACTCAAAGTTTCATTCACAACGTTGTTAGTATAAACTTGTTTGTTCACAATTTTTTTAAAGATGTGTCTTCATAGTCCAGACGTGGATGTTAGTTACAATTGTAATGACCGAAAACGCAGATAAACAGAAGCATGCCCAAAGTCTCATCACCAGAAGCTATTCCGCAAGACCAGAAATTACTACCTCAGTTTAAATATTTAGTTCTGGCTTACTAAATAATGCTGCAAGTAAACATCTCAAGTACACAGCTTATTTATTTCAAAACAAATCCTTATCGCCGTGCCCGTCGCAGCAATGAGGTACACGTGAAGGGACCAGATGGCTCTTCATTTGAAACACTCTTCAAAAGTGTCTGGACCACATCATCCAAGAGACCATATTCACAGGCTTCAGGGGAAAAGCCCCCCACAACCCAACAAGTAAAGCAGAAAAAGGAAAGAGAGGACTTGGTGTTTTGACAGTGAAACCTCACTGCACTTCAAGATGCTACAGATTTACTCAAAGTGAAGTCGCGAAAGGAAGGAGCCCTCAGTTGATGCAGTCTGCAGGTCTTGCTCACCAGCCCACGCACCAAAAGAAGGTGAAAGGACAAAAGGGGTATTTTCTAACTTACCCGGAGCTAAAAACATCTAGGACTTTAAGGTATATAAGTCTGTAAGAGGAATATTCCTTTTCTAAAGGTCTGTTCCGTGCATTTGAGTTTGATTCCTAACAAATCAATCTCTCCTATCTCCTTTCAGAAGGAGAAAATTGGATAGAATCCCTGAAAAGTGAGAAAAGTAACATGGTGAATACATTCCTGGGAGTTCCCGGCAACCTCGTGCAGCAGACTGAGGACAGACAGTTAATGGCAGTAAACCAGCACAGCAAGATTTACGAGAGCGGTCACCTCTCCAAGTCCCAGCTCTGTTTTAAATATGTGGGTTTCTGGTTACTTTCTGGTTGCTTTCCCTCTCCTCCTTCAGACAGGAGGAGACACCAGCAGAAAGCAGTGCTCTTTTGGAGCCCTGCAGAAGAGCAGCACCTTCACTGCATGCCATCTAACCACGCTGAAATACTCTAACGACAGAGCAGCACTGCAGAAAGATCTCAGACCAGGTGAAGCCTTGCAAAAGGGCTATTCAAAATGAACAGATATATCCAATGGCATTAGAAGCAAGTGAAGCTCCAGAGGACACTACCAAATACTTTATTACAGAATGGGAACAATGGCCAATCCTCTTGGTCCCACAAGCCACAAAGGAAGATCTTCATACAACTAAGATCCCAAAGGCTCTGTATTCCAGAAGCAGAGAGAGGTTTAGCAATCTCTTGCTCAGCCTGGGGAACCTCTTTTGAGTTATATTCTCCTGCACTGGGTATTCAGATCACTCAAGAGTCCCCAGGCTTTGCTTCCCAGACCACTAGTGACATTGGGCTGCATTGTTGATCTCTAAATGTTGTGTGCAAATCAAAAGCCAGGGCAGGCCACTAGCAAAAGCAGGACAACCTGTGCAACACCACTGCCACTTTTCAGGTTAGCTTCGTTAGTTTTAAGCTACCAATGAGTATGTTTTTGTTTAATATCCTAGCTATTATCAGAATTTAGACCAGTTTCCACCTCTCCAAACTACAAACATCATCTGGTCCAGAAGAGACAGATCCAACGGTGTCAATATTATTACAATGAAATTAACGCAAAAACTAACAAACTGACAGAACAGCACTGTATTTGACAGCAATATCCTCTGATAAACAGTTTGCTAATCTGAAAACAAATTATAAAGCTACTTGTAAGGTAACCATGCAGTTTGTAGGTTTCAAATCAGCTTGCAACTTGCACACGACTCATCTGCTAACCTTAAAGAAAACATCACTGCACAGGCCAAGCCATACACCAAATGCTAAGGCCTGTGCCCTAATCTGCTGCCTGTGAAATATGTCAGCCGCAGCCGCCGCCTCAGCGAACCCTCTCAGGCAGAAGCCGTCGGCTCCAGGGAGCCGGCGCAGGGCGAGCAAAGCTGGGAAGCAAAACCCGGTGTTCCAAGCGCTGTGGTTAGGGCCTGCGTGCAAGGTGCCATCGTGGGCAGCACTGACTCGCATGCAAACACAAGAAACCCGACGCTGCAGACTTGGAGAAGTCCCAGGAACTTTCATTGTTATTTTAATGATTTTTACCACTCAAAGACACTGTAACTTATAAAAAAACTCCATTCTAATATTGTTTTATTACATGCACTACTCAACAACAAAATTGCACAGAAACTGATATCATGCGCAGGTAATGGCTGTACTATGGCTGCAAGGATTCATTGTGTGTTCTGTATTTAGATGCCAGTTTCCATCTTTGGGGGGGGGTGGGGAAGGGGGAAGAAAAGTGAGGGGGATAAAACAGGGAAGAAAGAGCGGGGTGGAAGAAAATATTTGAATTCCCTGGAAAGTTTTGAAATGAAAAATAAAAGATATCTTTAGGGAAAACGTCAAATCTGAAGAGTTTGAGCAAACTGCTTCATCCAGAAATTAACCTAAACTGTCATAAAAGTGTTGCAGCTCTTTGTACTCTAATTCTATTCATTAACTGAAAACCCTCTAACCTGAAAGCTTAACAAGAGTTTAACAAATAGAGAGTGACTTCATTTAGAAGAGGTCCTGAAAAGGGAGCAATTAGTCAGCATTTCTAGGAGGCACTTAACATTCCTTCTTGGGCTGAAGAATTCAGCTAGCAGTGAGGGAAGTCAGTTCATTTTGATAGCAGTACTTGTAAAGAAAGCTGATCAAGTTTTTCTAAAGGGCTATTTGGGGCGAAGTAGGGGGAAAACGTAACCAGGATAATAAAGTCTTTTCCCATAGGGATCTAAGGATATTCGAATTAATAAAATAACAACCCACCCACACACACTAAAAAAACAACCCCCCACTGAACAACAAGACGACTCCACTAACAAGAAACAACCCCCGCCCCCCGCCACGCACAGGGATTTATAGATTTACAATGCACAGAGAAACCTTTTCTACTTCCTTGATTTTCGAAGGCAGCAGTTCCTAAACACAGGGCGCTCATGTACATGCTGATCCACTTCCTGCTCTTCCCTGGAAGGAGTCCGAAAGGCCCAAGGTTGGAGGACTGGAGCGCTGGCAAGACGCCTCCTTTGCCCTCCGTGGAGCTCTGCAACACTGCTACAGAAACGCACCCCGCGTCACAGCACACTCGTGTCTGCTGAAATCTTGTGGCTTTTGTTGTTGTTGTTATTTTTTTAAGTTTCTCTGTAGTCATTCTCACATTTTTTCGCAATGCAATGAGATCTAATGAATACACAGAGGCACACTCACACAAGGATCATGCGCACACTTCAGCTGGGAGCATCCTACTACTAATAATCTTAACGGACAAAAAAGCTCTAACAAATCCTGGAATTTGTGGATAGTTACAATCTTAGTGCTAAATTTACTGTTAAATCACTTTCTGTGAATTGCAAGAGCATATAGATTTGTATCTGAAATCATCATCATCATCTGTATGTAAGAGAAGACAGACTAGACTCCAGGAGAAGGAAATGGGGGTTGATTTTTTTAAGCTTTAGATTTTGTTGACTTCCTAGATCCCTTCCTACCACTGTCTGCCAGACAACACTATGAAACCCTAATATATTTATATGGAAAAAAAAGATATTGGCAGGAGGCATGCATAAGAAAAGGCTTGGAATTTTAAGGAACTATTTCTCTCTCCGTGCTGATGCCATCTTTCCACCTCTACTCGAAGCTTTGGAGAAAGTTCTGAAGTGTGAACAGATTCATTAAGAACTCAGAGGTTTTCTACCATACAACTGTATACAAAAGTTGCTACTTTCCCAACAAGGCAGAAAGCAGATACACTACTGTATTAGCTCTCTCCCTTCCTGAAACATGTTGTACATTTAACAACTCACAAAACGATCTCTAGAAAGATTTAGAAAAAAGTGTCTTTAAATTAGTCTTTTAAGGCAGTAAAAATAAACATAGATTTTACTCTCACTGCTTTAATAGATCACCAGAAGAGTTAGGAGTAGACTTTACCTTTGATGTGTTCCACCTATTTTTTGCAATTCTTCATGCAAGCATTCTGAAGGAGTGCAAGCATGTGAAATCACGTACGCACCACGGCGCCTGTTCAGAAAAGCGAAACACTCTGCCACAACCAAAGGAAAGCAGGGTCTCTCTGCTTACAAGCCAAATCAGAGACACTTTGACTGCATTTCTCCTTTTTCTAGCTCTGTTTTAGAGTGGGATGGGATCTAATGACAGCTTTTCTTGTATCCTTACATGGTTTTAGAATTTAATAAATATAAACCAGAACCAGTGATAGCAGTTTAAAGTAATTAGGAGATGGAAAAAGACCAAGTCCATCCTCCTCTATTTCCAAAACTGTCAATAAAAGTAATTCCAACATTTTTCCTGTGTGTACTGTCAAAGGCTTATTGAAGCTGTGGAAGAAAACACTGATTTACAGTATTTCTAAGAAGTTTCTGACATCTTCTGCACTGCATCGTTTCCTCCAACGCACTTTTTTGTGTGCCTTAAACTTCCAAGTTGCTTACAAATAAAACAAACAAACAAAACCTCCCCCCCACAATTTCTGAAGTGCAAATTATTTTCAAAACACACTGAAAGAGAAGGAAATAATGCAAAACAGCTTAAGATACCTCCTACAACAATGTCATTAATTATTTAAAATCATTTTACAAACAAGTAGCAGCAGAAGTTTTAAACATTTAAAAAAAGTAATTTGCAAACAAAGACTTACCCTCTTGCAGGATCTAAGGCAATTGCTCTGGGTTGATCCAACTCTTGCCAAAATAAAACTTTCCTCAACGATCCATCTAAATTAGCAACTTCGATGCGATTTGTTTCAGAATCCGTCCAGTACAACTTCTCTCCCAGCCAGTCACACGCCAGCCCGTCAGGTGACAAAAGTCCCGAAACGACCACATTTTGCACACTCCCGGATTTATTGAACTCCGTGCGCTTAATGGCTTCTTCGCTGACGTCGCTCCAGTATATGAAGCCCCGCAGGAAGACGAAGTCCACGGCCGCCGCGTCCTCCAGGCCGCCCACGACGACGCTCGCGTTCTCCTTGCCGCTGGCGGCGTCCACGAGGCGCAGGTCGCGGCGGTTCGCGTAGAGCAGCAGCGGGGCGCCTGCGCGGGGAGAGAGCAGGGCCGGCGCGTCAGGCAGGGCGCCTGGCACCGCGCCGGCCAAGCGCAACCCGTGGGCCGCCCCGGCGCAACGGGGGCGTCAAGGAAAAGGGGCGATGCGGGGGTTTGGCGGAGAGCCTCTGAGCCGGGGCCTGGCGACAGCGCGCCAAGTGAAGATGGTGACTTTGTAATGGGCAGCTCATTATTCTGGGTTGTGCATTATTAAAATGAGATTAAAAGGAAAAGGAAGAGAACAAAGAAAACAGAGGTTTGCAGGGCCCAAATGACACTTTTTCTGTACGCTTAAATGAGAGGCTGGAAGATGAAGGTGAAGCGGGGCTTTCCAAGCCTTCAGCACCGGCCATCAGGGCAAGGGGTTTTTGTTAGACCTCAGTAACACGTGCCCAGCAAACTTTCATAAAAGCATCACTCACAGCAGGCTGTAGGAGATGCTCGGGTGTTGTTACTCGCCAGAGTTATATATCCTAGATATTTTATATATAAAGCACATAAACACAAAATGTTTTGCATAGCCCAAGAGGAATTATGTTTTATAAAATGTCAGAAGGAAGAGGTAGAAAGAAGAGTGAACGTATCTGAGCTGGGCAATGCATTCTTTCAAACACCCCCACTCCTGGGTTTAGCTCCCTAATGCAAAGCCTTTACATGCACAGTCTTTATTTGCCTGTTGTACCAATTTGCACACACTGCAGTTTTCATATTGAGTGAGTCTTCATATGTTCTATAAGATGACTAATTAACACTAGCAACACTGAAAACATACCTTTAAAAATATAACATGCCTGTTAAACTCTCCTTAACCACCAGCAATGAGATCCTGAAAATTCCAGCCATTTTTCTACTTCAAAAAAGCGAGTGTGTGCAAGTGTGGAGAAAAAAATCACTCCTTTAAATTCTCTGTCAAAACACATACCTGCCTTTCCCTGTGTTCATGCGGACGCTACCGGGATGAAGCCGAGCAGCAGCACCTAGACCCACGCTGTGGCTCCCAGGCAAAATGCTCATGTGTCCGTGACCACAGCAATTTAGTAAAAGACCTTCAGGTCTATTCACCACTACAGGTGGACTATAGGACATCCACTTAAAGAGAGAAGCACGTCCTAACAGAAGCATCTGCATTTAGAGGACCAATAGGCCATGCTGACAAAAAAAAAAAATACATGTTAAGTGGGGGACTGAATGAATTTAGAAATACTATTGCACAATAAATACACAAGTATTCACATATTAGAAAAAAATCAAATTCTGTGATCAGACTACCACCCTAATTACTGCCAAGCTGTTTCTCAAAGCCACTGCTGCATGCATACTGGGAGGCACCCAAGACACTAAGCAGCCCTTAATCTACCTGCAGCTAAACAAGTGCTGCTCTATGTGCTTGGAAGCTTTTCCTTGAGCCTCGGAAATGTAAATTGTTTAGCCAGCCTACTTACTTTTAGATCAACCTGCATTCAAAGTTTCTGATGAGCATTTGACTTTCCATAGAGAGTTACCCAAGTAATTTGGGGGGCATGGGACATGGAGGTGTAGGGGGGTGGGGAAACACATTGTTGAATTAGATTTCTATTCTAAATTTGTAGAAAAGTCTTGGCTGTGCAACGCAACATGAGTTTAGAGAGCGTATTTCCACAGAGAAGCAGCAGACCTCTACATTAGAGAGAAGGTTCCTTTTCTTAAGTGGGTTTATCTTAATTTTTTAATGCCTTGCCAAACTTCCCACCTCCCAAAGACTTAGGATGTAACATAGCAGAATTTCTTTAAGTACAAACAATTACTTAAAAAGAATGCACACGGAGGGGGCAAGAGAAGAAATCAGTATGTTAAACTGTGTGTGTGTGTGTGTGTGTGTGTGTGTATAGAACCTCCACAGATATGCAGGGTACCCGTCTCCTTTGCAAAGCCCCCATCCCACTGTGACCTGAAAGCGGATGAGCTGTTAGCAGCCTCCGTGGCACCAGGAGAATCACAGGAAAGCAGCCGGGTGGCAAAGCTCTCCAGTGGGAGAGCAGGCCCAGCACCCACGTGTGGGCCGCCCTGTTCCGTACAACGGGGGCCAAGAGCGCCCGGGCCCCAGGACACGTGGGGCAGGAGCGCCGGGCCCAAGCGGCCGGCCTGGCGGCGCTGCCGGGCCCAAGCCGGGCGCCCTGCAGCCAGAGCGCACACTCAGCTGCGGGAAACTCCCTTCTCCCAAGGGACACGGGCTCTCTGAGCGGCAGCTCAGGCACCGGTTCGGAGCCGCGGCTCGCAGCGCTTCCCACATGCCGGCGCGAGAGGATATGAAGCTCTCCGACCTGTTGCAACATTCAGGATCCAAAGTAATAAAAACCATGTTTGTTCCCTTACCCTTTCCAACTGTTCCCCAAAATCACCAAGACTTTAATATCCAGTGAGGCCCAAAGACTGAGGTCAGCCACACCGTTACCAAGTGTCATCTTTGCCACATGCTTGAATCTAACAGAGCCATCCTTTCCCGAAAGGAAAATTGTGACAGAAGCCTGAGGTGGATGGGACCCAAAATCCCAAGGACCTGAAAAGAATGGCTCCCCTAGACCACATTAAGGCCCACACTGACCACCTGTGGGAAGGTCTCCCAGGGAAACCCCCTGCAAAGCTCAGCACTTCTCTCACTCGCATCTGTGGCAGGGCAAGGACCTGCCACTTGGTGCTCCCTTTGACGGAGCCTGAGCTGAGCTCTTGACTCAACGCTGAACTCTTTACATTCTCTTTCTATTCTCTTGTTTTTTATGCTGATCACAAACATTAACAACTGCATCAAACCATAACACACTGAAGAGTAGATCTACACTTTGAAAAATAAAAATGCCTGTACTTAAGGGAGAAAAAAAAAAAAGTCTACCAAACCCGTGCATGTTCCAATATGTTGTTTATTCTTCCAATTACAAAGTACCCAATGCGGAATAAGAGCTATCCTTAGCTAGAAGAGTGTTTTTGTTGTTCATATCAGCCAACATGAAGAAATGTTTTCTTTGCAAACATGATCAACAAGAAAAAATAAACACAGTTCAACCATAACAAAAACCTGCTGTTTGAGTAAAGCCCCTGCCATCAAGCCTGCTTTTTAACACAACTAGTCACATAGTGCTTTCCATATCAGACCCAATAATAAAAATCAGTCTTTGCTTTTACAACCTACCTCTAAAAGCGCACATCAAAGCCCCCCTACTCCTTACCCCCCCTTCACATCTTGTACCTAGATATTTTTCTCAGTTAAAAATCATCTCCCTTCCCAGTACCGAAACATGCTAATCCCAACGATACTCAAGTCTCACTTCCTTAAGACTTCAGTTTAGTCTCATTTTGTGCATCTTATTCATAAACATCTAATACCAGATTTAAAGTTGCAGCCACAGGATGAAAAGGGATGATCCAACATAAGAATAAACCCTTTCACCAGAACTACAATAAAAAAGTTGAAAAATTCACTACGAGGCATCTTTAGACTGGCAAAATTTGTCACATAGTTTTTAGGGGATAGTTTTGTTCATGATATTTCATTCATGTTATGATTGTTTTTGTAACAAAAACAATTATGAACAAAACACTCCACACCCTCTAGCACCAAGATTTCTTATGGAGCTCAAACGGAGCCGAAGTCCTTCCCCTGAGCTAGGGCATGGGGACGTAGCTTTGCGATGCTGTGTCAGAGGCAACCCAGTACCCAAAGGCTGGGCACTGCTCTCACCTTGTCACGCTGCAACGCGGAGGCTACCGAGTTTGTTCCCATGCTGGAACAGCCACTGCAAGGACTGCCCAGGTGCCTGAGCCCAGACGGGCTGGGGCGTCTGCAGCTGGGGGCCTCGCTCCCGTTGTGCAGACGGACAGGACGTGAGAACAGGGCCGGCCACTGCCTTTTCAGGGAAAAGGAAGTTCGGTTTGTTCTGACTGTTGCCTTTTAGAGCACGAAGAATTATTCTGAAGTTGTTGGTAAACGTGAACTCAGAATTTAGCCTAGAAGATCCCAACCGAAGGCCTAGATGGCATCCTCCTCACCCCCAAGACCCCCTCCTCACACGCACACAAACTGTCAACACCCGTAAGTACAACACAAGGATGACTGACAGTCCTCACGCCAGCCTCAATTGAGAGGACTGACCAGCTGTGAGAGGATGGTGCAACAGTTTTGGGGCTTATTATTTTGAAGCAGCAGTAGTGCCTCTGAAGCTCATCACATTTTCATCCCCACTTCACTTTCCCCTTGCCGCCCAAATACAAGATGAGGTGCCCAATGATTTCTTTGCACACACCTTCCTGATCAAGCCAGGTGAATGGCATCTTTTTGAGTTCACCCATTACAAGGGCTGGGAATCAGGAAAGCTCTACCTCCTACTAGTGAATCGATGGCTCCATATGAACCACAGCTTCCTCGTGCACTCACAGAGCTGCCTTCAAAGCACAGGGCTGTATCAAGAGCTTCGCAGAAACATGAATGATGCACACTGCACTAGAACAGAGCTTTACACAGAATGGAAACAAAGTGCTCCAAGTACAAGTCTAAAACTCTAAAACCAAACTTGCCATCAGCCAAAAGCATTTGTTTAGAATTGTTTTGAAAACTAAGTCTTAAGATGATTTACTATAAATTAATCTAGTAAATGTTATTTCCAGGCCAAAGAGTAAGGAAAAAGGTACATACATACTTCAAAAATTTATGAAGATTACTAGACATTTGTTTTTGCTTTGGGACTTTCTTTTTATTTTGGAAACATTGCTGTTCCTGCATTATTTTTAATCAAAGACATTTATACTCCAGACTCATTAATGACATAGCTTTAACAGGTTTATATTACACATAGTAATACATGAAAACTACACATAAACTCACACATGATTCCTTGAAAAGTATGAATGACAGTTTCTTTCAGATCAAATATAACCTAATTTAGAAATCCAAATGAAAATTCTGAATGATTTTCTTTGTGAACTTCCCTAATACCTAAATAGTAAAGCCTAACTACTGAGTCTAAGTTTTTGATTTAATATTTCCATTGGATTTTCCAGATGAACATAATAAAAGTTAATACAAAGCCTAAAATTATTTTTTCCTATTCTTCCCTCATTTCTAATTTTAATATTCCTACTCTTTCTCTATTAATCCATGTCCTACACCAAATAATTCTTGGATTTCTGGAGCAAAGAGATAATGTTTTAATTAAGACTAATGATATAAGTGCAAGCATTTGATTCGTTGCTTTGTCAGAACAACAACTGAAGAAAGAGAATCTGAAATTCTAAGACACCTTGTGCTTCTGTTGCTTTCATCACCACCTTAACTTTCAGAATTTCAGCGAACCCATCATTCTCTCTCTGGAGACCTGGAATTTGATAACTTACCAGTAATAAACATTCTCTTCTCTAAGTTTGCTAAGCATAAAGAGTTAAGTATGAAGTACACTTTTCCCTCTGGGAACAGATTGAGTAAAAAGAAATAAGGATAAATAAAAAGGAGAAAAATATCATTCTGTGTCACACTAGGGACAGAAAACAAATGATGTTTGATTAAGCAAAAGTACGGAGATAGCTGATTAAGATTTTCTGTCTCAGCTATTACTTTTCAGAGCTAACATCAAGAGCACAGACATGGCTCTCTCAAACAGAATTAGAATTATAATTCCATTTCTGCCACGTTGATTATATCAAGAAGCAGCAACTCCATTTAGGTAATGTGATCCTGTAACAAGATACTGAAGAAATCTGTACAAATGTTGCCATTTTCCATATCTGTTTATATTAAAAACATTTTCTATTGTTCTCTCTATATAAATAATGAAGAATAAGGTCAAGTCCAGAAAGTATTTCATCTTTTGCACTGATATGCTTCTCTTTCTCTAAATACTTTGCTTCACAACAACAAAAATGTTACTAACCAAACTAGTGCTTTTTAAGCTAGACTTTGAATTGTATGATCTTAAAAAGTATATTATCAAAGATATAACAATATTCACCTTTATACATAAATTGGTAGGTTTGACTGCATTTCAAAGCTAGTGGGAGGCTACGTCAATTGCATCGAAGTAGAAAGGTCTGTAGCCAGGTAACCACAAGGACACTAAGGGGGGAAAATATATTATCATAACCAGAACTCAGGAGAACGTGATGGAAAGGAATAACAGTCTGACAAAACAATTTCTACTTGCAAACAACACCACTGTATTCAACCAAATTCGAATCATGTGAGGCAAATAGTGCACCTTGCCACACTGTGAACTTTTCATAAAAAAATGCAATAAAAGAATATGTGGACAGCTAAATGAAGTCTCTTCAAGTTTGTAATTCTGCCTGCCAACTATAAATAGGAAAAACCTATTTAATATTTAGGGTGTCAATACCCAGCCCTTATGCAAAAGGCATTAAAGATGCAAAGTTTTCTCTCTCCAACCCCTGGACAATTGCATTTCAAAGGAATCATACAGCCTCTTTGTTTACAGTGGTGTGTATTTTGGAACTCTGGTCAGACTACACAAATGAGGCACAGGTTGTATAAATAAAAGTAGTTATTAGAGGAGAATTAATTTCTTTGACCTAATAAAGTCAGTCACTAGCAATTACCCACTAGCAGGGCCTTCCCTACAAAGGTGTGTGGCTCAGGAGAGCTGTAAGCAGTCACTGCCTGCCACTGTACACGTTGTGCCCCACGCCAGCAGTCCATATCTGTGAGCTACAGCCTTTCAATGGCGAAACCAGCTGCTTTACATTAACACGAGCAAGCACAATTCTTGGCATTTGCAAGTTGGCTATATCCCTCCACTTCTAAGCAACTGATGTCACCCTTTAGTCAAAGTCTACCTGTAGAGAATCCCTTACCCATATAAATTGTTCCTCACCAGGAGGAACTGCTTTCGGGACAGTAGTTTTAGCAACCAAGCCTCCCTCCAGTGAAGGGCAGGAAGAGCGAGGGCTTCCCAGGAGGAGCCAAGAGCCCTGCCTGGCACAGAGAGGAGCGAGCAGCAGCTCGGCCACGAGCAGCAGCGCCCAGCAAAGCTGCAGGAAGGACCGCATTTCAGGGGCCCCTCCAGAGCAGCACATGCCCTCCCTGTCCTGCAAGGAAGCCAGCTCTTGATAAAGGCACCAGCACTAAGCACTTCCCAGGGAATTTATGAGGCTGAATATGCTGGGGACAAAGAACACAGTGTTTAACTCTGAAGATTGATAGAGAAGATGGAACAGTGATAGACCAGAAGAGCTGTTTCTCCCCCTTTTCTTCCTCTATCCCATTCCCTAAGTTAAAAAAAAAAAAAATAAAAGTGTTCTACTTGATTTCAAACCAAAAAATAAACTTCATATTATGTGCACTACAGCAGTTATTTTGAAACTGGCATTTTTGAGATGCGACATCATGAAGGTGGATTACAAATGTACAAAGGAATCAGATCTCTCCAGTTCCCAAAGACAGACAGTTTAAAAGGCTCCTCTGCCCTAGTTCCTGACCTATCTTCCTGCAAAAACCCTCTTTCTTTACCCACCCTGGAAATTCCAGCCAAATCCCCTTGTTATCCGTGACTCGGGGAAAACAGATGGTAATCAATTCACAGGGGAAAAATGAAATCTGAATATGATTAACACCCCTTTAAGCAGTATTTCTGTAAAACATTATGAATGTAAGAAGCTCTTCAGCTGGATAACTTTAAAAAACTGCAATTGAAGGCTGTAAGGAACCCATCATTGCCATACACTTGTGTTTAGATATCTGCAGCTCTGTCCCATATACCCACAGCTTGCACATATCTTCAAAACATCTTTCCATAAATGCTACTTCACCTTACCTTCCACACATAATCGAACACTCCACCAAGCTTTTTGACATCCTAACTTTTTTGACTCAACAATAATTACTTTTTTCCTCAACCTGATGACAGTGAAACTAGAGATACAAGCACCTTACATTTTAAGTACCTTAGATCACACTAATCTTAGATAATTTATGGAGAGACACCAGAGGAAAAAGTGAATTAGAAATCATGTAGATTGTGAATAGAAATATGCATAAAATATGGTCGATTCAAGATTGGGTAGAAAACACACCACGATTACAAAAAGAATAATTTGCAGGTCTTGTTGCCAACACTCCAGTATTATATAGTTCCAGGTCAAGGGATCTTTTACTTAAAAATGTTGCTCCAAGCTAGAACTCCTCCATGCTTCACCTCCAACTCAATTGCTTCTGAAGTAAAAAGCATATTCCTTGCCCCCTTCTCTGACTTCTAGTAGAAAAATACAGGTGAACACTTCAAGTCACTTACAACTTGGCAGGTCTTGAACATTAAGTGCTTCTGAGCTACCTACAAACCAGTCCTTATCTAAAAGGAGAAAAAAAAGAAAAAGGAAAGATGGTCTGTTTACTGACAGCAAGTTAATGAAAACAACAAATTACAGCAAACTCTTCTCAGCACTTGAAGGGCTCAGAGGAGCCCATTAAATGCCCATAGCAAATGGGCAGTTTCATTTCTTCAAAAACTGACCTTAAGCCCAGAGAACTGCAACATTCGGCACCCTCGCAAAAATCTGATTCGTAAGATTCCTATTCAAACAACTTTACGCACTGTTTGCATGATCAGCATTTCAAAACAAGACAAAACTGCACTCACATCCTCACTGGCCAGTTCTTTCTGGAATAAAGGTAAGCCATGAATGCTTGAAAAAGATGAACTATCTTTTTAATCATGTCTTTTTAAAGAAGTGAGACTTCGGGCTCCCACTTATGAGGCACCAGGCAGACAGGATGACAGGTCACGGGGCAGGCAGGACGTCGCAGCTATCGCCTCTCTGCAGCCGTTAGATACCCAACAAGATCCCGACTGGGCTGACACCTGCCACGAGGAGCACAGCGGAGAGGCCAGGCTCCCTCCCGCACATCCCGTCCAGAGGGGACGAAGCCTCAAACCCCAATGCCAGACTGGAGCTGAGAGAGCACAAGGGATGCCAGAGTGATGATGGCCTGGCGGTTCTGGGCAAGTGACCCCTTTTCTTCTACATACCAGAATATGAAAGAAACCACAGAGCCTCCAGAGCAGGCGGCAGTGACACCAACCTCCCGACCCTCACAGATCCAGGAATCTGCCCTGAAAGCAGCCATACAGTCCATCTAAACCACCATCCTTGGACTGCTTTGGTAGAGAGGTGCTTGTAGCGTGCATCTGTGTCTGCACAGCAAGCGCCTGCTACTTCTCCACATCCCTATAAACTTGCACGATGCTGCGCTTCCAGGTTATCAATTTTAATCCTTTCCAGATTGGCAAACACTTCTCTCCATTTCCTTGTCCTACTGATCAGTTACTTGTGCACCTCTGCACACTTGCTTTTTCTAAGTCAGCGAAAACAGGGAGGCTCTTCTCCAAGCCGAGAGGACGCCACAACCCGCAGATACAGGCAATGACATTTTCCAAGTTTCAGTCTCCAAAGCCTTGGCTTGCCACTTCACATCTCTTCACAACATTCAATTCACAAACTAAATAGTAAATTTGGTAACTTTACCTCTACTTTATGGATTTATTCATACTCATGCTGGTGCTGCCTCTGCCTCATTAAGAGGCTGCTGACACCTCTTATGAGGCAAATATATTATTTAAACCAATTCTGCTTGTATAGATGTTGCTAGGGAGGATGCATGCAATAAAATTTGATTTCTGTTTCTTCAGAGTTCAGCTGTTCCCACAGTTTATATCTACCTGGAATAGATATATAATTAGCCAGTAGGAATATTACTATCATACCACAGGGAGAAGAGGCGGACTTCAGGTAGGTTATCAAGCAACACAAGCACAGGAACTTGGAAGGAAGGATACCGTTTTGATACAAATATCCTTGGTAATAGACAAAGATGAGGAAAGAGAGAAGACTAAAAAAAAGACAGTCCAAAGGGTTTACTTCTTTGTTGTTGTTCTCCCCCTTACAGTTTCTTATTAAACACCATCAGGGAAAACTAATATTTGCAAAAGGACCGGTAACTACCTGCAGATTCATTTGAAGAAGTGACAGTAACACAATTGTGTGACATTGTGTATGACAGTGATTTTGAGCTGTCTTTGGGGCTATTTCAAGCCGGTTCACCAAGCTGGAGCCAGGAACAGGAAGCGTCACTGCACAGCAGAACGAGCTCATGGGAACACTGGTGTTCCCTGCGCTCCGGAGCCAGCTCAACTTCTTGAAAACTGGACTTCACTGTCACAGGAGGACTACAAAATGTCACACAACCTATTTAAATAAGTACACAAGCATCTTTGCAAACAGGATACAATATGGCAAACAGATGCATGGGGAAAAGAGAGGAAAAAGCAGTTATGAAGGGGAAGAAAATTTTTTCTCTTTCAGAGACCTAAGTAACTGGCTCCAGACCAGCCCCTTCAACCCAAACTACCTTCACTCCAGCTTTCAAAACAAACTGTTGGTAGTTTGCTCCTCAAAGACTTGGAAGGCTGCAGAAAGAGCGAACTGCCTCCTACAGCGGCTTTCCTCGCCGCTACCCGGTGGGGAAAGGACTAATTTTCCAAATCAAAGCGTGGTTGCTTTCTTTAAGTATTAAGAGCGAATAACCTCCCCATACGGAGTGAGATATGCATATCTACGCACACAAACGAACCGCGAGGCGGGGGGACGCACACTCCGCGGCCGCTCTCTCGCCAGGGCGAGGGGACAAAGCGCGGGGCCGGCGCGGGCACCGAGGGCGCGGGCACCGAGGGCGCGGGCACCGAGGGCGCGGGCACCGAGGGCGCGGGCACCGAGGGC
>NW_020455622.1:397603-420616 GCF_003342845.1 Nothoprocta perdicaria
ATACTATGCGGCTCCCGCAACAACAACACCGCCGGCGCCGGGAGGGACGGCACTACTTTCGGGCGCGCAGCGGCGGCAGGACAAAGGGCCCCTGCGCGGTGCTGCGGCTCCTCCTCCTCCGCCCCCGGGAGGCGACGGCGCCGCGGGGCCGCCCCGAGCCGCGAGCCCCGAGCGGGGGTCGGCCGGGCGGCTGCCGGGGCGCTGGTGCTGACCCGGCCCGGCCCGGCCCGCACCGGAGCTCCCCCGGGCTGGCCCGCCTGCGGGAACGGAGGGTGCGGGGCGCCCCGCAGCGGGGTGCGTCGTGTGAAACAATCAGGAAAATTAACGATAATGATAATAATAATAATAATAATAATAATAATAATAATAATAATAATAACGACCCCCCTCCTTTCCTCCTCAGGCGGTATGGGAGAATTAAGTTATCAGGGATGCCCCCCTGCGTGGTGTGACACCTGGTTTGTTTCACAGCACTTTTAGGTGTTTTTTTTCCCTTTTTTCTTTTTTTTTTTTCTTCTTTCCCCCTACTCGTTTCCCCCTTATTAAACCGAATGACATAAACTGTTAATCTGAGCACTAGTTACAAACAGACAAATGAACACTTTGTGCTTAGGCAGAGCTCCTTGCTCCTTTCACAAACTGTATCCATTTAAACACACTTTTTTCAAAAAAAAAAAAAACTTTCTAACATACCCTAATGAAGAAAAAAAGCTTCCCTCTTAACCAATTTCGTTCTTTCCTCCAAAGCGATACAAATTCTGTCTTTCTTGCTTGTCTTCCAGTTTACAGACTACGTGAGGATCTCTGCAGGGACTGCTAATTCTCAGTGTATCTATGCCACGTTCTCGCTCCGTCACGGAACAGGACAGCTGTTCAGTAGTGTAAAGCTATGAGGCAGAACAACTTGAAGCAAAATTTGAAATCCTTACATTCAAAGGCCTGTATTATTTTTAGAGTTATTAGAAACTTATGGAAACATTTAACTTTTAATTTCATATCTGTTGAACATATTTTTTCATAGCTTTTCTTCTGATTACAGTAGGAGATAACATCTGGGTCAGATTAAAGGTCCAGGCACTGTAGATTGACTCTCTACAGCATCAGGATGTATAGCTCCTGGAGTCATCTGATAATACCAGATTCAACTTCTACTGGAAAAGAATAGCAGTTAAAACTATATGCAAAAAATGAAGTATATTTTCCAGTCTTCAAGGTTGCAGAAAGAGATCTTGAGAGTGTAAACAATGCAGCTCAAGAGCAGTGTGAGCCTTAGGCCACGTCTGCATTACAAAATGTTGTCCTTGACTCTGCCTGGTGAAAGAGCTTCTCTCTTTACTGCAGTAACAGCTGGGCGGGTGAGCAAACCCCAACAAGAGCCAGATGTATGCTCAGGGGTAAAGGCTTCCCACGCAAAAATGCACACGTACAGGAGATAACCCTCATCTTCCCCTTGGTGTCACAACTAGATGTTGCAGAAACTGGCAGAGAGAGCGGTGATCGGCTTGCTCTGTTTAATTGGAGTCAGATTAAAAACAAAGAGGTTTGGGTGACTTTGTTTTTCAGCTTACACTGTATAGTCATCATGTTGCTGATATAACACATTTCTCTACATGCTGCTCCCTCTAGCATCTTGCCTCTTTCTGCTGGAAACCTTCTGGTGTCTTCACCCTTGGGAGCCCCTACCCCTGCCTGTTTGCTGTCGCTGTTCAAGACGTCTTCTCTGCTGTCCAACCTGACTGGTTTTATTTCTAGTGTTCTAACTTTATATGCTCCCATCGCTCTCATACACGCACTTCACCATTTTGTTATCATTCAAACTCTTCCCTTTCCTGATAGTCATTTAATGATAGTCCATTCCTCTAAGTTTTTTAATGATTATCACCTTCCCCTACCTCAGCCTGTCTGTTATTTCCCACAGCGTCTGTAGAGTCAAGTGCTTCTACTTCTATTCAAGCCTAGTTAGCCTTCCTAAAACCTGTTTTCCCATCTATGTTTAGGATCCAAGACCAAGCCTACATTGTAACTCTTACTCAGCTTTAGTTCTAGTTCATACACACAGAATAGACTGCACTGTAGATATTTTTATGAACATAGGAGGCAAGATAACCTCGCATATACAAGTCCCTCACAGATGGGCCTTCTCAAAGGTATTTTTTATGTTCCTTTACTGGGGCTGGAAGTCAGAATGAAGCAAGTGGGAATGGAGAGGGAATGGCTGCTTGCTGTTAGGAAGAGTTTCTTCTTGTTGATTAGTACTTTTTTCATTACCCTTAGACACAGAAATTGTGGTTTGCCAATTCAAATCCAGGCAAAGGCTTCAACAGCTAGGAAATCTGTAAGACATTCCTTACCTTCCGACTTAGCAGTCGAAGCCTTTGAATCACTGTCCACAAAATGTACTGCACACGCATGCCTTTACCTCCAGCCTCAGAGATTCAGTGATACAAGAGCTTTTACAGGGAGTTTTTTATACTCGGATCAGTTCCTGGGCTAGGTTCCTAGTGCAGCTGGACAAGCACTCGTGTCAGCACACAGGACAGCAAGCAATGGCATCTGGAGCCCCTTCAGCCAGTAGGGACTGCCCAATTCACCACAACTTTGAGCTATGCCCTGTGTTCCAGTGAAGGCAATGGGATTTTGTAGGACTAGAACCCAAGTCCCTAATGAGGAAAAGCTGTTAGTAGAAGATGGATGCTTAGCAAATGAATTTGTGGCTGCCCACATCACAGAAACCACTATTATAATTAGCTCCCTCACTGAATGTCTTGATGAGAATTAATGGGCATGGCGTGGTGAAATCTTGGTCCCAACTGAAGTCCATGGCAGAACTCTCACCAACTTCAAAAAGGCCAAGATTCCTTACTGAAAATCCAGCTCAAGTCCTCTCTTGCCCCCAGTAGGGAAGTCTGGAGCACAGTAGTTGAGGAAATGGGACGCAAGATAGTGATGACTTCACCAGTGATGTCCGTGTTACAACAACTTTGCTGATAACTTCCCAGCATCAGCACCTTGCCGCTTTGCCTAGGTCACTCAACTGGTATTTATAACCAAAAATCTTTCCTCCAACACTCCCCCAAAACAAAGCTAGTTCTGAGACACTTAACTATCATTTAGTGCTGAAGAGCCTGACAAAGTTTATCCTGTTGCAAGAGTCAATAGGGTCACCAGAGTGTTTCCGCTTTTAAGGAACTAAGTGTCAGATTCCTAACTCCTTGTTAAAGTTCAATACCAAGCACAGGGACTTTGTCGTTCACTTTCACTCTCATAGTGTATGAAACACACTTTTTCTACAGGAAATAGGTAGCTTACCAACATATTTCCTTGGCCTGATAGTCATTTCTGTGTAACAGAAGGTTCCCTCCAGGCCATGAGACCTCATCTGCCTTTGCCTTTGTCTGCAGGTTTCTCCAGAGTCTGACAATGCACAGCAGAAACTATCATGACCACAACCTCTGTGGCAATTTTCCCCACAAACATCTCATGAAGTTCACTTTTATCGCACCTCGTCATATCTTCTCCTTGCTCTTCACTATTATCTTATTTTTTCCTTATCCATTCTTTCTTTCTCATTTCCATTACCATTCTTAGAAGATGTTGCCCGGTGCTTAGAGGGAGATCTGTCCATTTTTTTGTGGCTAAAAAAAATGATTACAACAAAAACTTCATGGAGGAGAAGCTGCTTGAGACAGGCAGACTGTACAGGCAAGCTATTCCTGCCGGAGACAAGCGACATACCCTGGGGGAAATGGAAAAGAGATGGCCCCAAAGGCTTCATCATTTTCTTTACACTTTTGGGGGAATGTTTGGACAGGTGCCAATGGTGAGTCCAAGGCCAGGCCATTTACCTTCTGTTTCTTTTCTCCTCTTCCATCTCCCAGTGAGCTGGAAACAGCAGTGCCTCAGGATACTCTTCTGCTGTAGCGTGAACTATGCAGGATTCTGACTTTAATTTGGCACTGCCCACCAGACCACAGGGCAAGCCCAGCGCTTTCCTTATGAACATCTAGCCATGGCTCCATTTCAAAGACGCATTGTAAAAATGTCATTTAAGAAAGCTACAGTTCTAAAATTTGTAAAGTACTTTAACGCTGGGTTGATACAGCTAAAACATCCTTTCGAACGAGATCACATTTCAGGCTGACAGGCACCCAAACACTATTTTGTTTTAGTTTGCTAAAATTTTGAAAAAAACAGCCAGCATCTGGGCTCTATTAACCATAACATGCGTGCTTTTTAAGCAACAACAATTTAAAAATACTTCCTTTTCAGAATTCTTTCACGTATCTCAACATTTTGCAATACACATCCATAATATTTACCAATTATGCTTTGCGCTGTAGCCTTTGAAGTTTAAAAACTAGTTACTGGTAAAACACTGCATCTCTTCACACTCTTTTAGTCATGGGGATTAACAACTAGAATTTAGGCCGGCGGTCCAGAAAGGTAAGTCATTGTGTCACAGTAATTAGCAAGCACATAGCACCTTTCATGCATCACTTTTCATAGTTTATGTAGCATACATATTGCAGTACACCATCTAAGCTTGGAAAGAGCTCATTTGCAACTTGAAATGGCCACTTCTGGGCTAACGTACAATACTACAGCAGTGCACGGGGATGCTGCGTTTTGGACAAGAGGACCGTCGTCTCCAGTTCATACACTAGGAAGAAGATACAAAAATTCAGCTGCTGCAATTCAGGCAAAAGACTAAGCTTCTCAAGAAAACAGCTACGGATCATCAAACATTATCTCTCTGCAGGGCTTTATTTCGCTTACCTGTTAGATCAAGGCCTCAAAATATGCTAGGAAAGCCTGGTGAGGTTTTTAGCGTGCTTGCTTTTCAGAGGAGAGAAGAGTGCCCTCTGATGGCGTCAAGAAACCCTCCTCTGCTCGAGAGATCTGTATGATAAGGTCACAAACACGCAACATGTTGGTCCAGTTCATATTTCAAGGAACACCAAAACTATTTTTTTAACCCTTTTAATTTCTTCATAGGTAGAAAATAAACATAAGAATGGAGATACATTCTTAGTAAAACTGAATGTCTCTTTTATTATGCTATCATTACCGGGAATTTGTCAGTGGAAAAATGACATCTCTGACTATTCAGAACTACACTCTCTTCTAGGTTTTATTGTCGGAAGCATGTTGCAAGCCCTGGAAGAAAAACATGTAGGACACGTGTATATCCTCAGTTTAATTCAGAATCCCGAAAATGTTTAAAATAAGATACCACTGCAGAAGACACACCTCCAAAGAGGAAACTCCTACTTTTTTTTTTTTTTTTTTTTTTTGAACTTTTAAAAATCGTAGCATCTGAGCTTTTAAAAATCGTAGCATCAACTGCTCAAAATATTGATTTGGAAGTTATAAATAGTGTTGCTCATCTTCCAGTGGAGTGTAACCTAAGAAATCCTAAGATAATTGGTAGCGTCAGATTCTACCATCCACCCTTTTGCACAAAAACTCTTTGGGTTAGCCTATAATTTTGTTGTAATTAGTTGGTTTCTGATTTATTGGAATTATTCTGATCTGTGCTTCCACACCAGCTCCTTTGGAGGGGAAACGCGGTGCTGTGATTTCTGCTCTGCCCCACTATCAGCTGGCAGCAGCACTAAGCACCGGGTATGCGCCCCTAGAAAGATATTAAGAAGCAGGCACATGGGAGCAAAAGCTCCACACAACCACACCCTCAGCACTGGCTACAATATCTCCCTTGGTTTTGTTGCCTCTTACGGCAGGAGCGAACGTAGGCCCTCGAGCTCGAGCTGCCGCCTCCGTGTATAATGGTTTCCACAGCTTAGGGCCTGGAACTCCTCCTCTGCGTGCTGGGGGGGTGCGAGAAGAGGCTATTATCCTTGGCTGAAGTCTCCTTTGCTGTTTTTTCCATCTCCATTAGTTCTTTGAATAATTTCCTTGCAGTGTGGGCTTCGATAAAGACTCTTCAAGTACAGCTGGCAGTTAAATGTAGGTAGGCAACACAGGCAAACAATAGAAAGATGCCCCCCTGCCCAGGGTATTTGTTGCAGCAGTTACATCTGCTGTAGAGACATTCTTAAAGAGCCATCATATTCAGCTGAGTTATAAATAGATTCTATTTTCTCCTCTCAAGAACAAAAGTGATTAAAGAGAGGGCATGCGAACCATTTCTCTTCCTTCCTTCTTCCCCCACCTTCCCAACCAACCCCACAAATATAGTACCTGGTCACATGGATCTTTGCCTAAAACACAGTGAGTTGTGTCTGAACAGCCACAGGGAAAACTCTAATACTTTTAGAATGATCTGAAAAGAGCTTATGCAGAACAAAATCCCCACTTAATCTTGGCATACTAAGTGATCTTTTCTTTTAACAATACATTTAAAATGTATTTTCACCAAACACTTTTTTTAATAAGTAAGGCTTCAAGATGAAAAACAATGCCCTTTTAGAGCCCCATATTCATTTGTGGTTTATGAGTCTTGGCATTTTAACTGCAGGAGTTATTAATGACGGTATGTGCTTCCTATGGTAGACTGTGGAAGCAGCAAGTCATGAACGCTGGTATATCAAATGAGTCCTGCCTGCAATGTTAAAAAAAAAGAAACACTGGGGAGGAGGAGTGAAAGAGAGAAACCACCTAACAACTTAACAACAGGAAAAAAAAAGTTTTAAGGGCCTCCATACATACATACAGTTTTTCACTTGCTGCTCCTGCTTTGTCCACTGCATCTGCAATAGTTTTATTTATGATACAGCAAGGTTTGTGCAGTCGACACTGGCTCTCACTTTATGTATTCGGTTTACTCCCCTGCATGATTGCAGTGTACAAACAGAACAGCCAGTACCATGGGACTTCTTCTGTGCCCCAGCAGCTCCCCCAGGTTCCACACAGGAAGTTTATCGCATTCACTATGCGATATGTCAATTCTTTTTATTGATCTGTCCATTAGAAATGTGCCAAGATTTATACTTAAGTGAACACAAAATATTTTACACTCATGCCTACAGGGTATTTGGAGCCATTGTCATGGCTCTTTAAGACAAACAAAGAACAAAGTCTGCTTTTTCTGAGCTATTATTTTTCATTTCAGTAGATTCAGAAGGATCTTTTCAGGAGCAGAAAGCAGTGCTAGTTCCTTGATGTGTGGATCATCCATTAATTTCTTTGTTATATAGACACCATTTCACAAGAAGTAAAGTTTACAGTATTACAGTCTAAGTTTAAAATACTGTTCAGCTTTAAATGGAAAATTCTGAAAACAAAAGGGAAAAAAAAACCCACAAATTTGAGAGAAAGTTGCCTTTTTCACTCCCTGTGTAAAACCTTCTATTTTGAGCAACTTGAGGTAGAAAATTGGAGGGCTGCACAGCAAAAGAAAGTAGAAGATAGACACGCAGTTGTCACAAATGATAAAAGTAGGTTAAAATTTGGAGTTGAGCTGAATTAAAGATTTAAATAAAATTTGATACGTTAGGTTAAAAAACACATGAGAAACACACAAAACCATTCCTGGGGAGACCTATTTTACTTTAGTTGGTCCATAATGGGACCTGCAATGAAAGGGGTATCTAACGGGTATAATTAACATTCACTTGTGCAAAAGTCACAGGATCACAGAATGGTTGAGGACCATTGGACCTCTAGAGATGATGTAGTTCAACCCCCTGTTCCTGCAAGGGACACCCAGAGCACGGGGCACAGGCTAGCAACCAGGCGGGTTTGGAAGATCTCCAGAGAAGGAGACTCCACAACCTCCCTGGGCAGCCTGTTCCACTGCTCTGTCACCCTCACAGTAAAGAAGTTCTTCCTCATATGGAGATGGAATTTCCAGTGTTTTAATTTTATACGTATTACCCCTTGTCCTGTCACTGGCCACCACCAAGAAGAGTTTGAGCCCATCCTCTTTACATTCACCCCTCAGGTGTTTGTGCATGTTGATGAGATCCTCTCTCAACCTTATCTTCTCCAGGCTAAACAGGACCAACCCCCTTAGTCTTTCTGCATAAGATAGACGCTCCAGTCCATTAATGATCTTTGTCACTCTACGCTGAATCCTCTCTAGAAGCTCCACACCCCTCTTATACTGGGGAGCCCAGACAGCACCCAATACTCCAGGTGGGGCCTCTACAGAGCTGAGTAGAGGGGCAGGATCCCCTCCCTTGACCTGCTGACAACATCCTCCTGATGCAGCCAGGATCCCATTGGCCTTCTTGGCCGTAAGGGGTACACTGCTGCCTCATGATTAACTTGTCCACTAGGACTCCCAAATCCCTCCCCATGGAGCTGCTCTCCAGCAGGTCAACCCTTAATCTGTACTAGTGCCTGGGGTTATTCCTCACCAGGTGCAGGACTCTGCACTTGTCCTTGTGGAACCTCATGAGGTTCCTCTCTGCCCAACTCTCCAGCCTGTCCAGGTCCCTCTGGATGGCAGCACAGCCTTCTGGAGTGTCAGCCATTCCATTCAGTTTGGTACCATCCGCAAACTTGCTCTGGGTGCAGTCAGTGCCCTCATCCATGTCATTGATGAACAGGTTGAACAGCACCGGGCTCAGTACTGACCCCGGGGGGCCACCACTGACCACAGGCTTCCAACTGGACTTGGCCGCGTTTATCATGAGCCTCTGAGCTCTGCCATCCAGCCAGTTGTCATCATCAACATCCACCCCCTTTCCACTCATCTAACCCACCCTTCCTGAGTTTCTGCATGAGAATGTTATGGGAGACAGTGTTGAAAGCCCTGCTGAAGTCAAGGTAGACAACATCTATGGCTCTCCTCTCATCCATCCAGCCCATCATCCCATCATAGCAGGCTATCAGGTTGGTTAAACACAGATTCCCCTTGGTGAATCCATGCTGACTACTCCTTATCACTTTCCTTTCCTTCACGTGCCTAGGAAAAAAAAAGTAACTAAGCAGAAAAGACATCTTTCAATTACAAAGTTATGAACTTAAACCTAGAACACAAACTCATTTTTTAACTGTTTTTTTTTTTTTTTTTTTTTTAATTCACCTCAAGACCAGGTTCTTTCAATAGCCTCAGGTAGGCTCTAGGTGTCAGCGCACAGCTGAGTATCTCAAGTTAATTGTTGGGGACAACCAACCCAGGTGCATGGTAACTTACCATTGTGCAGGATTATGCCCCTGCTGCCCATGATAACCTTGCTCTGCGGTGTTTACAGAGCTGGAAGATACTCCAGATATGAGGAGGTGAGCTGTACTGGGCCTGCGTGTGGGCTACATGCAGTTCAGTGGTGGCTCTTCAGCTATTGTGCACATTGAGTTCCTGGAAATCATTTCAACCAACAATTAATGGAGTCAGTACTGCCTGGTCTGCTGCTACCAGTGATACCCATTTTTGGCAGCTGCAAGGAACTAAAACATTAAGGCACTCAAATTACCCTTGAGATGGAGTCCACCATATGTCTGGGGAAGCTTGCACCCTTTGCTACATGAAACACATGGATAGACTTCAGTGTTAAGGTCTGTCACTTCTCAAAATGTGCAATCCTTTACAGCCTTCATTTGAATTGAATATGCTGTCATTTTTTGTATTTGTCCATGTAGGAAAGCCACATGTGTATCTTGTTAAGTTTAGTAGCAAGCAGCATGGCGCGAGCTGTTCTCACTTGTTTAAAACTGTACCTCACAAACAAATAATTTTTGGCCTTTCTGAAACAGAGTGCTCAGTAAGTGCAACATACAGCATGTGCCAAATCTGGATTTATTCCAGAAATAGTGCCTGAGTTATCACATGATGGAAAAACATTTGAACTCCTTATTTCATGCCCCAAAACAAAACAAGGAAAACATTGTCATACTTAAATAATCAGAAGCAGCTGGGAAATTGTCCTCAGATTCTTTCATAAATTTTACCTCTGGGCTGAGAAGCTATGTCATCCTGTAAGGCAATTGTTTTTGAAAGTTATGAGCCACTAAGTGGGAGGACTTGACTTATAGCTGTAAACTCTGTGCACAAGGACCTCCCACTGACATATATGGGAGCTGTATGCACAAAGCCAGCAGCACACAGCCACTGAAATAAAGGCATCTTCTCATTCATAAATTACTTGGGCTGCACAAGAGAATTTCAGGGTCAGTGGAAGCTGGATTTAGAGGTGGGGGAAAAAAGGCTCCTTCACACAGGCAAACAGGAAAGCTTACTCAGAAATTCAAAACTTCACTGAAGAGCAGGCTCCTTTCAGTCAGCTTTGAAGGCACAATAACCATCTTGACAATCCTGGTGTTTTTAAGAAACACCATTGCAGTCCCCAGGAGGACTACAAATATTTCAAAACATGCCTATGGATCAGCCTGTCTAACCTCTAACAGCTTGAAGTTGTTCTGGATGTTAATTGCTTGTTAATTCCTTAGAGAAATTACAGAGTGCACAGATTATCTGCTAACGATACCAGGGTATCTATTTTGTTGTTGGTACGAAGGAATTTTCAATTTTTTTTAGAATCAAAACAAAAAATTGAGATGAGACCATTTTCCAGACACTACATATCCAAATCTCTTTTGATAAAGAAGAAAATTGTATTTTGTAGGACAGAAGAAACAAAGAAGGGTTAATGTACAACGCTTGGATGTTTTTTCAGGAAGACAGCCAATATAACATAGAGAAAACAGTGATCCAGCATAACTACACTGAAAGTGAAAAATAAATTCACTAATTGTTTATAAACTCTCCATCAAGAATAAAGGGAAAAAGCAACAGTGGTTTTATGGTTTGTCCTTTGATATTCTGAAGAACTGCAGAAGTTGAGGAGCAAAAGCAAGCGTTGCAGACCTTTGAGGTAGGGACTATGTGCTCTTTCCTCATCCACCTCAAGTACAGATGCATTTTTTTTTTAACTTTCTTTATAATTGTTTGCCTTGGTTATTCTAAAATGTGGGCTACTTGCCTTACTGTGCAGCACCACAAAACACTTTTGATCATGACAGTCTATATAACTTTGTATATTACACGTGTTGTTTGCTCAATGTAATAAAACAACAGCATAAAACAAGCAGCTACAGCATTTATTACATTCTTTGTGTGATTAAAGTGAAACAGCTTTTGGCCTTGTGCCATAACACAACTGGAAAGGGTTAGAAAGAGCTGCCCCAAGTGCACGGACTGTCATCATACCACAATGGTTGATGATCAAGTCACATGGTTTGTTTTTTATTTTTAGGTCATAAATAAGACATTTCTATTTACTTTAGGGTGGAAAGATATACTTAATTTTCTCCCTAATACAAACAGATCTGTTCAGCTCCTGAACTATCTGCCAAATTTGTTTGTTTATTTGTTGCTGCTTGTTCACCTTCCATAAGCAAGTGTGGGGCACATTTGAAACCAAAGGAGCAAGCAATGGAAAGCGGAAGAGTGCTCTGCTATTTTACATCAGCAGTGTTGAAAAGTGTCACAGAAACTTGATGATTACTTTGCAGTTACTACATCTTACTCCTTTATTCTTTCATACTGCAAGAGCATTATCCAGACAAGCAAATAAGCTCCGAAGTGCATACTCTTAGCATCATTGTTCAAAGAATGGCTATAGGAAATCTCTCTCTCCTACTTTGTTAATTGACAACGTCAATATGCAACTAGTAACACATTCTGATTTAGCATTATTAAAATACAGAAGATAATACATTTAATATTTTACTTTTTTTTTCATACTGGTTCACTACCAGTATGTGATATAGTAGGTAGCTTGAAAAGTGGACATATATGATCCTACACATGAACAGGACAGCTTTCTTAGAAAGTGTTTTCACAACAAAATAGTTGTTGCTTGGAAAGCTAAAAACCAAGCTAGCTAAAGTATTTTTAAATTGACATCCACAAACTTCTCGATTCTGTTTAATAAACTCTTGTTGCCCTCTAGCGTTCACATGTTGTTTCTAAATTCCCCTGCAGAACCCAGACCCAGACAGGTAACGCAACTCATTTGCTCTTAAGGATGGCAAATAAAAAGGTAAGCTTTTCAGTACACTTGCCTAGTATCTGCCCTTCTTTGCTCCAGCACAAAAAAAAAAAAGAAGGATTAATATAAGAAAATTTAAATTTGTTCCTATAGAAGAAGGTATGTTCCTATAGTAGAAACAATTGATAAGGATTTAGGTGTTGTTCCCAGCACCTCTCCTGTAATGAGCTGCTCTGCTGGCACAGGCAGTTTTTCTTTATAAAGAAAAACAGTGAACCTAAAATCTGTGCCTACAGTATTACAGCCCACAATAGGACCTAATACTTACCATTTTATGAACTCATTTCCCCCAAATGTTTCCCCCTCTCCTCACATTCCCTGACTAGAGACCCATGGAAATAGTTATATTTAAAAAAATAAAAAAAAATAAAAAAAAAAAGGAGGTTAAACAAAGTGCACTGAACTTGAGATACTTTTCCTACTTTATTCACTTTTAAGAGGTTACCCAGAATGGTTCTCATTTAAGCATTGTCAGGCTTAAGCAACATAGAAGACCAGCTGTTTTTCTATCTATAAAGCAATTTGCAGCCCACATAGAGTAAGAATTCTACTTCTTGACATAAGGAACAATGACTTTGCTTTGATCTTTGAATAATGGAATTTTCAGAGAATTTTCTGCATGAAGTTATTGTTGGAGTTCTCAGAAAATCTGCCTGCAGGCCATTTTTGGATCAGGCCTGCTTGCCACCACACCGAACTTGACAGATCCAAGAAGCTCTTGGATGTGAGTCACTCTTCACATTTTGTAATAGCATTATTTCCTTGTATTCGGGAGGCAGCCTTCCTTCCCAGCCCCCTGGTTTGGAAGTGATTATGCTGCCTGCCCCACTGATGCTTTGATAGCTAGTTTTCATTCTGCAAACGCATTTAGACTGGGAAGCAGTGGAGGAAAAAGCTTGAATACTATGGAGCAGGAAGCTGCATGGTGAATGGTGGATGAGTACACACATCGTCATTCATCTCCTTTTCCAGAGATGGGCAAACTCATAGCAGGTTTGATTACTACCAGACATATGAAGACAACTCTAGCAAAGAAAAAGATATGCTATCAGAGCAGGGAAAGCCCTGCTGTTTGGGAAGGACAGCAAGTCCAGCACCGAGGCTAGTAGCTCTTCAAAAGCTGCTGAGGACAGTGCAGAAGTCAAAGACATGCAGGCTCATCCACCTATTTCTGCTGGAAGCTTCTCTGAGGTAGGCAGCCTGGAGCACAGGTTGCCTTTCAAACTTTCTCACTATCCTTTAGCCCTTCCAGACATTAAGCAACTGGAGATAACACCTATTCTGTGTCCTCTATCAAAGATAAAGCTGCTGTCTTTGCTAAGCCCCCTTCACAAGTTTCTGCCTGCTCCGTGATTAGCTGGTGGGTCTCACCTGTTATGGATTTAGGTTGATGAGAATGGTTTCTCTTTCATGCAGGTGCCAAGTCACCTGAGCAGGCTTTTGCCACAGAACTTGTTTGCAGCTGGCTAGACTTTGATATGACAAAAGCTCTCTGACATGCCGGAAAAAAAAATCAGTGTGTTACATTCTCTCTGGAAAGGGTAAACACAAACTTGTGGCATGTCATTCTAACGGTAGCTATGACAAAGGTATGTTGTATGCAAGTGAAAACATTAAAGCCAAAAATCAATAACCTTCACATACCTAAGGAGAGTTAAGCAGTGTATGGTATGTAGAGTGCAACTTTCACTATTCGAACCTAAAACCATTCAGACGCAAAACTCTACTAGCAAGTACACCTTGAAGGGCACAAATACAGTAAATATTACCAGAATTCTGTGAAATATTAGGGAATCTGGGGGCAAAACAGCACAGAAAATGCCCATATGCTGCACAAGTGTTCAATGTACTTGTAGTGGAACAGATGTACTTCTGTTCCACTAATCTTGTCACAGAATATAGACTAAGCTCTTCAGATGTTTTTTTTCCATAAAATAGATAACTCCTTAGCTCGCCTTTGATAAACATGTTTATTTTTAAGATTTAATGATATACAAAATGTTATGCATTATAGCACAGTATAGAAAAAGCAGTTTTCCACCAAAATCACCTGCTGCTTTCCCATTTTGGCCACAATGAGAAAGAGAGGAAATCCTCTTCTAAGATTTCAGCATCTACTGCTCACTTTCAGAGCAGACCTCTCAGCAACAATAAGGTTTGCTCTTAACTGATCATTTCCCTCTCCCCTTCCCATCACACATCCGCATACATTCCATTGATCAAGTAATCCAGCCTCGTGTAACGTCTCTTATGAAGCGATTCATGGACCTTCTTCCCTGTCAGTGCAATAACTAATAACAGGAATATCAGCCCCAAAAATAAAGCCGCTACAAGACCACTTTTTTCTCCCAGGCGAATGACATTCTCCCGCCTCAGAAGGCCCTCCAGGAAGTAGCTTCGTGAATCAGACGGCTCAAAACCCTGAGGCGTGTTTTGGAAAGCCCCAAGGGACTCATTACTAGGCAGAGTGAGATCTGAAGAGAGGAGGGTGACATGGTTGGTGTCACTGGAGGAGACAGCTGCTGGTGTCCAAGGAGTGTCCGGCCCTCTCCTACTTGGCCTGGCGCTGCTGTTTGTGGTCACCCACTTGGCTGTAGTGGTGGTAGTCCTGGAGCTTGAGAGAGGGACACGAGCAGCAGCAGTGCGGGCAGCTGGGCTGCCAGGTTCGGCGCTAGGCAGAAAGGCCACTGTGGTGGTGGTGGTGGTGGGAGCAGCAGGTTTAGCAGCGGTTGGCAGAGACCTCGTGCTGGATGGCAGCCTGGGGACACCTGTAGGCAGAGGAGCCGCGGTGGCATCGCCGGCTTCAGGGACACTGGGCTGAGTCATGGGGACTGAAGCTGAGGGATTCCCATTTCCAGCAGCGAAGGATGCTTTTGGAGGCAGCAAGTTATTGACTTTCAGCCTCGGGATGGAGGCTAAGCTCTCGGGATGTTCTTGATCTTGTATTTTAAGGGAATCTGTATGAAATTCACTCCTGTCTACCTGCTTGGCCACATGGTTTGGGAGTTCAGGTGTTGGGTGAAAGTCAGATTGTTGCAAAGCAGTGGTATGATTCAGATGGCTCGTTGGACTGCGAGAAGTAAAGTCTCCAGCACGAAAAGACAAAGAGTACCCGCTTTTGAAAGATGTATCCTCCGGAGCTTGAATGTCTAGAAACAGAAAGAAAATACTGGTATTTAATTATTCAATCTATTTTTGACTACAACAGCCTTTGTGTCATCATTTTTATTTCTTGGTAAAAGGAATATAAAGGGCATCCAAAAAATAATGTTGTTGAATCCAAGGTACTAAGATTGTCCTTACTTTTAAAATATGCACACTGACTTTAAATTGTGTTCGTGACATAAGACCTCTCAACTTCAGACCTGGGCACACAGACTGACTGCAGTTTTGTACATATTTCACCCACGCAGAACCACCATCCAAATTTGGTCAAATTTTATGCAGTATGAATATACTGCCTACATGTAAGTGTGTATTCAGAGGTGAAAAGCAGAATGAGTGGGCCTATTGCCTTTAATCAGTTCTCAGGTTCTTTAAATAAAGAAGTAGATAAAACATGACTTTTATTCATTTGACTTACATATTTCCACCAAGATAATTATATACTCCCCTTTCTTGTAATATCAATCTGTGATTATTGGATATAATTTAATTCATATGCAAGAATTGTCTTAGGATCAAGGGTAGTATAATATCTCCATTTTATAAACTGAGAACTGAGTGGAGAGAGTCTAAGGGACTTGCCAAAAGTCATGTGGGACACCTGTAGTAGTCTGAGTGCTTTGATGAGAAGTCTCTTAAGCTTCAGGACCACCTGGAATAAGTATGTAAAAGTGCTCTACTCCAGTTCCACGCTCATGACTAGCACTGTGATATTATACTACATGAGACATCCCTGAAACATCTGTTTACAGACATAGTAGGAACAGTTGCTAATTTCTGTGAGATTACTCCTCCTCAACAGTAACAATATAGATTGTATTCCTCCAATTTATACATGTATAATTGCATGGCAGTGAACCAGGCCTGTACAACTTACAAAATACATTTCTGATCAAATACTTGGCCAAAGAAGGATCTAAGATCACTGGCTGACTGTTTACCATTCAGCAAAGTGTCTTCCCTACAGGATACCATTGCCTCTGAAATAATTCAAGGATTTAATGTCATGCATGGTGAATGCAAACAAATATTGCTCAAGTTCCCAAATGCCAGGTAAAGCGTGGCAATGAATTCCATTTTTCCAGGGTCATGGCAAAATATGCTTTTCAAATATAAATCCTGCCATAGCCCAGAAGTCCTTGGAAGGACTGCTGGCACAGATCCTGTGTCCTTACTATTATTGTCCAGCTGCCACAGAGAGCATTGAAAAAGAGACATGCTGTTGAGCAGTTCTGACTCTCACTCCTCTCTTTTATAGAAGAGAACTCTCAGGGGTGAGGATTTTTTCAGTCACTTCATTTTCAGCTAGGAACTCTTTCTTATCTGGAGGGATTTTTTGAGTTTTACTATATAGAGAGAGAAGCCCATTGGGCTGCTGTTCTCATATACCTTCAAGCCTTCTGTCTCCACCAGAAAAAAAAAAAAAAAAAAAAAAAAAAAAAGGCAGCACTTTAAACAAAGGCCCAGCGACTTAACTTGAACCACAGACACCACTTGTTATCATAAACTTGTGGCCAAGCACCGCCTTGCTGGCAATGGGAGGCTGTAAATGGGCGTCACCACAAGGGCTGACTTCTTGAAAGCCATACTCTGATTCTAGGAGGTGATTGAGGAGATAACAAAATGCTCAGGCGTTACCTAATCATAAACCATATGGGCAAAGGCAGCCAAACTGTGGGCTGCACCTGCAGTGCTGAGCACGTTTCTGCACCAGCAATGAAGTGACTGGTCAGTGCCACCGAGCCAGCCCCCAGCTTGTTGCTCATTCCCTGTTCCCAGGGTTCTCCCAAGGACGCTCTGACCTGGCTGCAGCTGCACATTTCAATGTGGGCAAGTCCTTTCCCTGGGACTCTGTATCCCTTTCTGTAAGACAGGCATACCAACACTTGGCAGCTACAAGTCCCATACAGGAGTTGAGCATTGCTGCTGCTCTGCAGCGTTCAGATTATTGCGACTGCCCGCATTAACTAACTCGACCTTGTGTTCTCAGCACGAACCATGGACCGCAAGGTATTTGTTGTTTCCCTGTTAGACTACAAGCTCCCGAATGTGCTAGCTCTGAAATGGCATGTGCAAGGCAGAACCATGCTACTAGAACAGCTCTACTTGTTGGTGAGGAAGATCGAGGCACTACACAAACCACCCTTTAATGACATAAAAAACACAATGGTCCTGCTGATACTCTCAAGCTGTTGATCCAGTAAGCTGTATTAGAAATGAAGTCTCAGATTTTCCTTCTGAAAATAATCACCTTATGAACCTACTTTGACGGAATTTGCTAGTCTTGCCTAGCTAACTTGGTAGGGTGGAAAACCCGAGCTCCACAAAAGTGCATGGACAGCAGAAACCAGAAATGCTCTTCCTTTTCCAGCAGGAGTTCTTTGCTACAGGAACCAGGAAATGCTTTGTTTCACTAGTCATAGGTAGTTTCCATTAGTTAACAGGCTGCAAGAACAGCTAAAAACAAAATGTCACTGCTAAGTATCTTCAGTATTTTGAGTTGCTTTCTTTATGACCAATAGTTGTAGTCCTCACTTTTAGTTTGGGTTTCAGTCTAACCACATGCATATTTTCCTTTGGAAAAAAACAAAGCTTGAAAGGGTTGTCAGCACTGACACCATGTGGTAGCTACCTTTTAAAGCTTATTATAGGAATATAATGTAAATAAGATGGCATAATCTTTTCATGATTCAGTGCTCACAGAAGCCAAAAAGCGCAGAATGCAAAACAGATGGCACAGGCAATCGAGTCTTTTAACTAAGCCATGACAGCATTTGCAGGACAAAAGCATGATTACATTTCTTGCTTTTTAGTTTGCAACCCCTGTATACATCTGGGGGATGAGAGAAGAGAGTGTAATGATAATCTTATAGGTGTGCAATCCGCTTGTTGTACACTGCGCTTGCCCAATTCCTATGTGACTGTGTCTGCACAAAATTATTTCCTAACACTGTGTGAATAATCCTTCTACATATCCCTACTGTTGCTCTGTGCACAATTCCTCTAGGAAAAGTGCACTTTTTTTTTGTAGTAGAAGTTCAACCTCTGGAAATACAAAATTCCTGCTCTCTCAAGCAGTCACACTAAAACTACCTTATGCACTCTTGGCAGGACAGTCTAATTCTCGGTTTCTTGACTGAGGAGTTCAAATGGGTCTATTTCAAGTCGAGATCAGTCAACAAGTAAGACTTTCTATTCAAATTGCTGGAGCAATTGCTGAAATTTTGGTGTGTGCAGCCCAGTGCCATAAAATTTTGAGTTTAGTCGCTTTGCATCTGTGCTTCAGGTTCCCTAACTGGAAATAGAAAGCAATTATTAATATACCCAATTACTCACTAACATCACAGCAACACTCTGTGGCTTGCTGAACATTTGCTCGGTGTTTCTCCTTGTAGGTGCGTGGTCTTCATAAGTGTAGTGTGAACCCTTTAAATATGCAGACAGCTACAAGGTCATCATGTTGCTACCTGTTTCAGCAATACTCGTCAGCATTATGTACAGGAAATTTTCCTCCAATAGAACATATCAAAATAAAAGCTCCTTTTTGTTTTACGCAGGTAGAAACTATGTGAAATTGTGAATCTAATACATGGGAACTTCCCAATGGTAAGAATGTTGTTATTCCAGCTGGCAGCTAAGCCCATGCAAAACTCTCACACTCCTGTCCATCGCTCATCGGGCAAAAGAAAAGCATTTTCCAGTTTTTAGAGTGCTTCTTTTAAAGGTTTTTGCTTTTGCAACCTCCAAATACCTGCTTGCTACTGAAGTCATGAGTGCAAAAGCCATCTGGCATGGGGACCCACAGCTTTTGTATGATTTACCTCTACTTATCTTGTAGCTCACAAGTCCCATTGCTGGTTTTGTTGGACAGGCTGCTGCACTAGGGCAATAAAAAAGATAGCAGTTTGGATGTGTGCTTGTCCTTCGAGCATCGAAAATCATCAAGTTGCACTTTTTGTCTCCTGAAAAAAAAAATGATATGTACATGTTTCAGCAGCAATTACTTTTATAGCATTTTGAAAATAGGATGTACTCTATCAACTTAAAATTTTCCTGGTGTAAGAGGAAAGCAGCTCGTACATCACCCTGCTCCAGGAAAGGCAGCACAGGGATGTCAAAAGAATGGCCCAAAGGCAGGATACAAAGGGTCACCCCTTCCTCTTCCTGTACAAACAGACTCAGGGAAAGAAGGAGCCGATTTCAAGCCCTTACCCACCCCTCATGTGAGGGCTGTCTGCAGATCCTACCCCACCAGCACCACTTCTTGTAACATTTTGTTGCTTACAAATCCAGATAGATAGGAAAACCTCCTCATTATTACTTCTGGGGAGGAGGACTATTTGTTCATTTCACATCCCTGGAGTTCCTTGGCTTGGTAACAGTTGTTTCTATTTGCTGCTGGACCTCACCCTGCTTCCTCTAGGGGCTCAGGGGTGAAACCCAGCGGGCACAGGGAAGGGTAAGCGCCCCAGTGCTGGCTGGTATTAAACGCAGCACCCCGTGCCAGTTACTCGGCGGTGCTTCTGGCTGCGGGTTTGCCCACCCTGGGGGACGGCCATCTGAGGGGTCTTAGCCCTCAGAACTGCCCCTCTGCTTCTTCACACCGCAGGGCTCCAGCACGAAGGTCTTGCATCGCTGGCTGGCACTCTAAGCAATTAACATCCCTGGTAGGGGGCACATTAATGTTCCAGTGCGGGGTACGCAGCAGTGCCTTGTCCCTTCTCAGGGGGAAGCCACGCAAGCCCGGGCCGGTTCCAAGCGCTCCGCAAGCAGCGGCAGAGCACAGCAGAGCGCACGGCGTTACCTGGCAGTGCCTTCCCCAAGCAGCAAGCGCGTCCGCAAGCGCCAGGGCTCGAGGCGTAGAGCGGCTCCGCAGCCCTGACGCCTCGGGAGAGCGCCAGGTTCACGTCGATGATGGTGTCGTCCATCCTCTCCACTGAGCAGTCCTGGCTCCGCGACGGTGCCGCCAGCAGGCAGGCGATGACGGGCAGGCAGCTGGGCCACCAGCCGCCCCCGAGAGCCATGGTGGCCGCGGCGGCCGCTCACGGTGTCCGGCTGGGCCACGCGCAGGCAGCGAGGCTGCCCGCGGCGCAGGGGCCCCGCGCTCCTCGGCCAAAAAGAGGCGTTTGGGGCGAGCGTCCCGGAACCTTCTGCATAGGAAGCACCAGCTGAGCTGGTTTTTCAATTTCTTTTTTCTTCCCCGAAGAAGTTATGGAGCGGGGGCTGCGCGGAGAGGCCCTTTGGGGGCGTTTTGTCTCGTTGAATCCCTCCCCGAGCCGTGCAGGACAAAAACGGCGGCGGGTGCAACGCCGAGGAGCGCCGAGCAGCGCCCGCCGCTTCCCCCCGGCACCACGTCCGGGAGGCGGCCCCGGCTCCGGGCCCGGCCCTGGCCGCGGTTCCTGCCCCGATCCCGCGAGCGGGGGGCGGCCCCGCCGGGAGGGCGTTTGCAGCTGATCCCTGCGGGGGTCTGCAGGGCGGGAGAACAGGGAAAAGGAAGAAAAGGAAGAAAAGGAAGAAAAGGAAGAAAAGGAAGAAAAGGAAGAAGAAGAAGAAGAAGAAGAAGAAGAAGAAGAAGAAGAAGAAGAAGAAGAAGCCTATGCTAAAACTATTAAAATCTATTTATTTCTGATTTCTTCCTTCCTTTATTTTTTACTGAATCTTGTGTACCTTCTGCAGGCTGCGGCCGCTTACTGAGGGTGCGGCGAGAGCAGTTGGTGTGCGTGTCCTGGGCGGTGGGTGCACAGGCGCGCATGCGGAGGAACCGACTCTGCTGCCTGCGCTCAAACCATCGCAGCAAAGCGGAGCGCGCCGTGGTTGCTGAGCAGGGGGTTCATGGATGTGCCTGTCTCCTGGGAGCCTGGGCTGCGATTAGTGACAGGTTTTTCTGCACTGCCTTAGTGCAACTGCTGCTTCAGTAATGCTTTCTACCTGGAAATATTCCATTCCTTTATTTATTTTTTATTTATTTATTTTTAGGGCAGTGTTTAGGTGTAGAAGCGGCCCGGGGAGCAAAGGTGTGTGAGGAATGAAGGACTGATAAGTATGTTCCTTCCTTGAGGCTTGAACAAGTCACTCTGTGTTACACACAGCCATGTTCTGATCACCTTGATAGTGTCAAGGTCATGGGCCTCGTCCAGCAAGTTTAATATTGCACCTTGCAGAGCACCAGCCACCTGTAGCATTCGCCTGTAAGCGACGGGAATTTTCCTTTTAGGGGTGCTTCATTAAAAGACAAAATACCAGGTTGTTTTACATATTGTT
Source organism: Nothoprocta perdicaria (assembly GCF_003342845.1). Lineage (NCBI taxonomy): Eukaryota > Metazoa > Chordata > Aves > Tinamiformes > Tinamidae > Nothoprocta > Nothoprocta perdicaria. The sequence continues at coordinate 418,987 of NW_020455622.1, forward strand.
GCTTTAAAATGGTTAGAACAGGGTAATGAAAACAGGGAGGATGCTCCTGTCTCTCGAAGAGACCCGCTGCGTAAGTGAAGGGGGGGCCTCTGGGCAGGGGTTTCCTGGATGTCATGTAAGGTTTCTTGCTCCTTGGAGGCATCTCAGAGATCCCCTGAAGAAATGGGTACAGTCCTCGTGTGTCTCCTTTGCTGCGGCAGCCAGGAGCTGCTCTATATGGATGCACGTGCTGCAAGAGCTACGCAGAAGCCACCCTCTCACTGCACATTGTGTGGGCAATTCTGACCAGGTCCTAAGACTTTCCTGGAATTCTTGAAATTCTTGCTGCTTTTCTGAAGCTTTCAGCTGCTGGTAATGTAGGAGCACATGAAGGTCTCACTTTGCGTGCTTGTGTGCGTGTTTGTGTGAAAACGTTGACTTTTGTTTCTTAGAGCTGTGGAGGGATGATTTTGGTAGCCATTGCTGGTGCACTTGGTAAACTGGTGGAATTATTTTTTCTGTAGAAAATAATTTTTAAAATGTAAAACAATGTGAATACTTAAAAATGTCACAGAAATCCATATCACACAGTGCAATAACAAATATTTCAGCAAGTGCAAGTATAGCCTGGGCTGTGAAATGAAGAGAACCCTTGTCACCTCCCAAGATGGAAAAAGCTCACAAAAAGACCCTTCTATAGCTTGAATCTTAGTAATATTGTGTTAGACTTACATGTCCTCATTTAGACATATATACAACTGTATATTCTGCAGTTTCAAGCACAGAAACTTAGGCACAAGGAGGACAGCACGGAAGACTTGTTTAATGGCCACATTAAAGGCAAAATAAATAATTCATTTATGCCACTGACACAATACACCTTTTTTAGTAACCTTTTCAACCATAAAACTGCATGTGACAGAGACACATGTTGACTGAGAGGTAAATTGAAATCTTTTACAAGGGTGGTGACATAGATAAAGTCCCATTTTCAACAATAATAAAAGCAAGCATCTCAGAGAGGAGCAAGGTATGTGCTGCAGAGGTTTATCTAGGGGTGGAAATGAAGTTAACCAAAGTTAATTGTGCTGACCCAAAGAAGCTTTTTTTTTTTTTTTTTTTTTTTTAATCAAAGGCTGATGGACGATGTCAAACGACACGATGAGAAGCTCTGCGCAGGTTCTCGTCCCACACACATCACGTATCTTTGTTCATGTATGCCACAAGTCTCAGTGTGTGAGATAAATCATATGCGTGAATATCTGTAGATGCAGCGATCAAGACTATAAACTGAATGGGGCAAAAAATATATCTGTTTCCAGAATAATAACCATATTGCTTTGAAACTATCGAAGATTGTTCTTTTGGCAGGAACGAAGCTCAAAGCCAGTATTTTAAGGCCCGGAGCAATGTTGCGCTGGCAGCTCCTCCCTGCAGCCCTCACCCAGGCGGCGGGCAGCCTGCAGCTCCCGCCAGGCAAAAGCGCCGTTTCCACCTCCAATTAAATCCCAGCAGGGAGCAAAAAAGGCAGGAGAGGGAGATGACGCCACCTCCTGTAGAGCAACGCCGCCCCTTTAAGGGAGGCACCGCCCCTTTAAGGGAGGTGCTTTCCCTTTAGGGGAGCCCCGCCCCATTAAGGAAAGCCCCGCCC
>NW_020455622.1:420806-508899 GCF_003342845.1 Nothoprocta perdicaria
GGCCCCGCGCGGCTCGCGTCCCGAGCGGCTCTCCTCGAGTGAACCGCCCGGTTGTGTTTTGTTCTCGCTTGTCTTCCCCGCAGCGTCTCCCTCGCCCGCCCGGCAGCGCGCGAAGATGGACGACATCGTGGTGGTGGCGCCGGGGACGCAGCCCTGCCGCACCGTGAGCAACGATCCCGATGTCATCAAGCTGCAGGAGATCCCGACCTTCCAGCCCCTGCTCAAAGGTACCGGCTGCTTCCCGGCCTTCCCCTCGCCTCCCGCTCCCCGTGGCCGTTTCAAGCGTTTCTCGCTCCCATCGGGGTGTCAAAGGCCGCTCGTGCCCCGCGCCGCGTGTCTGCGCCCGCCGGGGAGACACTCCCGGCTCCGCTCCAGGCTTCCCGAAGGCTCCCGGCGTTGCTGCCCCGTAGGCCGGGCTCTGCGTGCCCACGGTTTGAGTTAAGCCCGAAATCCAGATTTGTTGTGGTGGTTTCCGACTCGCAACTGTTTCTATTCTTGTTTTGGAAGGAGATTAAACAAAAAAGATAGGAAGCGGGGTTTGGCTGGGGAAGCATCCCCAAGCCTGGCGCCGGCCGCCCCCCTCTCCATCGGCAGCCCTCTGGCACGGCCCCTGCGTGTCTGTCTGTCCATCTCTGCCTTTTGCTCCCTGTTTCTGATCCCTGCTTCGCCCATGGTCTCTCCTGCTGTATTCCAAGGAAGCAGCGAGTTGCTGAAGAGCTCCCTGTTCAGACAGGGGCTCTTCCCACTCTCATGCCTTCCTTTTTCCTTAATTTTCTTGTTCTTTGCCTGTTGCATGAGGACCCCGGAGCAACAGCAGGGCTTGTGGGCACTGTGAGAAAGACGGATGGATGGGCCGAGTAGCTGGCGTTTCGCTTGGTGTGGCCAGACAGGGATGCAGAGCCCTGCGGCGCTGGCAGTGCTGCCCCTGGCAGAGGGAGCGGATGGGGAAGAGGGAGGGAAGCCCTGGGCGCGAGAAAGGCCTGAATGTGGATTGGAATTCGGGGCTGGAACTGGTCTGCCCCTTGGCAAAGGACAGCACGTGTTGCTTGTAGAGGTTGTCATTGCAATCTGGAAAGAAAGAGAGAAAAAGAACTTAATTGATTTATTCAGGACACTCCTCCTGTTCTTCTAAATGGCTGCTGACGTTTGCAGGGTGTTCGCTTTGGCAGCAGACTGGGTCACGATCAGTGGGCAAATCTTGCTTTTGCCAGAGTTTCCATTCGCAGGGTGGGGAACCAAGCCAGGACCTCGCCAGTGGTAGCTGGAGGTACAAATACCACAACCCAAATCTAAAGGAATCGAAGGATTCTCAGTCCCTTTAGATTCATTGTCCCTAAGGAAGCGCTGAGCGTTCCTGGTGCCGAGTGCTGAAGCGGGAGCACCTGGGCGCCTGTGTCCGGCACGGAGAGGGTTAGCGGAGAGCGGCGGTGCTGGGCGGCGGGAGAGGGAGCGGAGCACAGCGGGGGCTCGGCTGCGGTGCCCTCGCACCGAGCAGGTCTGGAAGCCTCCGCGGCGGCTGCCGCTGGTTTGCAGTGTGTGTGACGAAGGGGTGACGAAGAGCATCAGCTCCAGCGGCGGCCGCGCGGAGCCGGATCCGTGCAGCAGGATCTGCGTGGCGGGATCCGTGTGGTAGGATCCGTGTGGCGGGAGCCTAGGGCGGCGGTGCCTGCCTGGGAAGGAGGGGTGCTGGGTGGGATGCGAGGAAGGGGAGGGTGGCAGCAGGACTCGGTCTGAGATGGAGAGGTTGGGGGGCACTGCCCTAGCTCACCAGTTCAGGCCTTTTGCTCCCATAAATGCTTTCATGAAGCCGTTTGAGGGGAAGCCCTCTGGGTCCCAGAGCTGCTTTTGCAGGGCTCATTCCCGCTGCAGCAGAGGGCAGGTGGCCAGAAGCCGCTTTTTCTCCTGGTTACCTGCTCTGTCGACGTCTCTTTCCTTAGCGGGCCCTTGGGATGTGGTGACATCTGGTGCCTGCTGGAGGGTGTCACATCCTCAGCCCTATCCGCCTGGTGCCGCTTCCTCCTCTGGAGCTCTCTGCCCCTGCGGGCCCCACGAGGCTCTGGTGGGTGACGTGGTGCCGAAAGCAGAACAGAGCGTGGGGCGTGATGGGCAGCGAGGCAGCCCAGCGCTGCCACAGCCCTGCTTGGGAGGTTGTCCGGAGCGGGGCCGAGCTCTTCTCTGTGCTCTTCAAATGGAAGATCCCGTTCTTGGAATGGGTGCAGAATGCAAGATCAGTTTTTTTAAGAGTTAATCCTAAAAAAACTTGTGTCTCATGGTCTACCAGCTTTAAAAACTCAAGTCATGATCTCCTGTGGGCTTCACTAGCCTTCAGTTTCTTCTTGACTAGGCAAAGCCAAGACAGTTTATTTTTGAGTCTCCAAGTGACTGCATGATCTCAAGAGCCAAAGAGCTGTCTAGAGTTGAGTTTTCTGTGCTCAGCGGGAGCACAGAAAAATTGGAAGTCTTTATTTACCATGTAAGAAAATACCAGTGTCATACTTGCTGTATCTTTCATGTTAGCTTTTTCTTGGTGTTTGCAACAAAAACTGCTCCTCAGAGGTACAACTACAGCTGTGCACGATCCCTTGTGTGTTGGTGACTGATCACACGTAACGCGGAGGGTTTGGGAGGTCCAAGTCGAGGCATTTATTGATTCTGGTGTTTGAAACTATCAAATGTGTTTCGCAGGGTGGGCACCACTCTCTCATAGTGCTTATGCAGCACTTTGTATGAGGGCTCTAATTGGGGTGTGTTTTGTATGTATTTTTTTTTTCTGGTGTTAATGCTCATGTAAAGAGAGTGTCCACTACACAGGGGGCTTAACGAAGCTTGTTTTACCATTTACAAGTACGAGGTCCCAATTTCGTCCAAGCTGACAGGAGAAATAAGTATGCTTAGTACTGACATATGCTTAGTATATGCTTAGTGTCTGAGAGATATGTGCCGTTAACTGCTATATGCCTGGAGGGGCAAGTTAAGTATTTCTGCTGAGTGCAACTTGCTCAAGCAAGAGTTGATTTTTTTTTTGAAATTGGGAGAAAAGAATTGAAGGAGTTTCAGAATGGAGACTCCCTGAGAGCAGCAGAGGAAGTTTCCAACCTTCTCCCTGGTGTGTAATGATGTTCTTTTCTTGTGGGCAAGTGTCCCCTATGGAGGCCACTTACCACATTTTCATGAGCAATACTGTCTCTTTCCTTTATGCTATTTCATGGGGACCTTGGTGCAAAAATTAAGTTTTTGTCCGTTCAGAGTCCTGGATTCGTACAGAGTGTTCACTGTGTGAAGTTGTAACCAGCTGTATGTAAAAATCAGCCACCTTCTGAGAATTGCAGGGAAAAGTGGACTTTTACACATGGAAGGTTCCCTCCCTCTTCCTGCTGATAGATTTTTTTCCTGGTAGTTAGAATGGGATGAGTGGTATAAGGCATTCAACATGGTTACTAAGCTTCCCAAAAGCTCTTAAAAATGTGTCTACATTAAAGTTTTGTGTTGTGGAAACACAATAAGTATGGGATTCTTCCAGAGGCCATCATCTTGCTCGAGCTGTGTGTAGCAAAGAGATGAAAAAGACCCCTTCTCCACACTGTGCAAAAATAGCTGTCAGCTTCCTCTGGTATTTGCTGCTCGCTGTATCGTAGCTCATAGAAGGTCCAGCTGAACAGAGGAGGGAAATAGTGCTGAATGTGTGACCATGCTCTGAGGTGTGTTTTGATGCTGCATCAAAGGCAATTTATTTGTGATCTCCTATCAAAAAAAGTCATCCCAATCTCTGTGCTTGGGTCTGCTGCTTCACTGATGTCAGCGTGGGTCTCGTCTGCATGAACCCAAGATGGGCCGCTGCAGAAAACTGAACCAAAAGATACGGGTGTGTGAATTGTATGTGTGTCAAATTTGAACTTGACTTTTGCAGCTCAAGCTCAGTTCCCTGAACTGCACAGTCATGGGGACAAACGGGTGATGGTGCTGCCAAAAGGAGGACAAAGAAATGGGCACCTGTACACAGGATGCAATTGACACAAGAAAAGTGTGATCCACAGTTCTATATATTTCTGTTTTCTTTCCCTTTCTTTAGCTGTGCCATCCCTGTCACTCTAGCTGTGTCTCCGCCCTGGGCTGGTCTAAGTTGCCTGTTGTGGTTCAGCACTCCATTGCTTCCCATCTGAGCCATTTCAACGCATTAAAACTGGCAGAAAGCTGTTCATTTCTGTTCTGCTTTCATTGGGTTGGTCTTCTGGGCCAGCACGCTGAAACAACTCAGTGCGGGGTCAGAAAACTGCTGGATCTGTTGCAGAAAATGTGTGATGCACAGAGGGAGAGCAGCTTGCGTTAGTGTGGCTCAGACTGCTGTGGAGTTACGGACTTTATTTCCATTAAAGTCCTGACAAAATCAGATCATTTGTATAACATTTAGCCAAATGAACCCGTGCTAATGTTGCCCAGACCTCTTTTGTGAGGGAAGATTTATTCAAGGAAAAGTGTATGTTTACTTTTCACAGATGGAGAGGTTTTTTTTTTTTTTTTTTAATTTAATCTGTACCTTAAGTTTAGAAAGCATTAATATAATTTAAAAGATATAACTTGGTAAAAATCCTATGAATTGTAACAGGAAAGTGGTTCATCTGTGAATGCCTTTCGTGCTATTTGTGTGGGAACCCTAAAATGACTGTCTGAAATAAAGATTGTGAATTTTCAAGGTAACTGACAATTTTCCTCTAGATGTCTTTGTCCTAAATGCCTCAAACTGCAATAACTTGAAGAAGACTCCGTTTGCAAAAAGCTTTGAGTTCTGTCCCATTGAAATATGGGCTTCATTTAGCACCTCAAATAAAATAATGTGTTCAGAACCATTTGTTACTAGAAGACTGTTTTTTTACAGGAATCTTGTCAGCTGCCACAAGAGTAAAGCAGGTTTGTTTCCTTTAACGGTCAATGAAGTTGAAGTTTTTATCCTATTCTTCTGTAGTACATTGAAACATTAAGAGTTTGGATGTATGTGCAAGGGAAGACAGTAAAAGAAAGGATTAATAACCATTCTTTTATGCTGCTCCTATGCTTAATAAATTGAGGCACTAAAGCACAGTGCTGCACATCTGCATCTGTTGTAAATAGGTTCAGGTGTAGTAATTGTAAGTGAACACTGTAACTGCCTGTAATTAAAGCTGAATTCAGCCTGTTTGCACATATTTTTATTCCTTGTACACTTGTACACACTTTATTCCTCTCTGTTTCACAAATCTTTAAACAAAGAGTAACCCTGCACAAGTGAGGCAGAGGCAGCTTGGTGCTCGTTGTCCCATTTCCAGTGCATTTAGTTGAAATGGAGACCTCCAAGGAGCCACAGTTTCCATGCGGATGGGGCTGCGTGAGAGGCCTGAGGGGATCCCGGGAGCTCCCTGCTGCTCCTGCCGCCCTCTAGTCCTCTGTTCTGGTGGTCGTGTCCGTGTGCTCCTTCCTGCAGGAGGTTCTGCCTCCTGCTCCTCAGGACGCTTGGGTCTCTGAGAGGGCGAGCTTGCTAACCCAGGAGGAGGCTTCTGCTTTTCCGTGGGGAGCTTCATTCCGAGGTGAGGCCGGGAGCTGGTTTGCAGCGAGTGCTGGTACTGGTGCACAGTAACTGGCAGGATGGAGAGGGAGGAGAGGCCGAGAGTACCAGGTCCCCTCTTCTGAAGCAGCCTGTTGTATCATCTTGGGTATCTCTGGTACTGAATACTCCAGTACATTCTGATACTGTCTTAATATTGGCGTGGAAAGAATTAACTTGGAGGTTGTCTGTTTGTTCTGCAGCAAGTAATGGAATCACAGACTCATAGAATGGTTGAGGGTGTAAGGGGCCGATAGAGATCACCTAGTCCAAGCTCTCTGCTCCAGCAGGGACACCCAGAGCGTGGGGCACGGGGTGGCACCTAGGGAATTGTGCAGAGGATGCTGCCATGTAGGCTGTGAAGAAGCTGCTCCATTTTGGCAGTATTTGGGGTTTCTCTAAGGTGGCAGACTATTCCCTGAAGCTGCTGGTACTCTATGAGAGGAAGATATTTACTCCAAATTTAGGAAGACATGCTCATGCCCACATGGTAATGTAGATGAACAAACCCAGACTTTAAAAAAAAAAAAAAAGGAATATATTCTGTGCATCTGGCAGATGCCCTGCCAGCATCTCCTTTGCAGATCCCTTTGGTGGAATAGCCTGAGAGCAGATACCTTTCTGATGTGCTTCGTTTGAAGTCCTGTCCTGCAGTTCTTCAGGACTGCTGTCTGTGTAGCAATGCTGGAAGGGCTGTGATGTTCTCCTAGATGGATATTTTTGCACATTGCAAACAACACATTGGTAATGACAACACCTCCTTCAGTAATTTAATAAAGCTACTGGTAATCAATTCTTTGTAAATACTGGCAATTCTTTTGTTCTGCCCTTTTCCTAGCCCTGCCGTTCTGATTTGGAGGGTTGAACTTCCAGTTATTCTGAGTACAGTTGCCAGTAGGGAGGTCGCTTTCCTGGCAGGCGTTGGTGGCACTGAGCGGCTCAGGATGCTCTGTAAATGCTGTGGGGTAGCTGAAGATGTAAATGCCATGAGATAGCCTGTGATTACGTAGAAATAATTCAGCAGCACCCTCGCATTCTAGATTATCTGTGGAAGTAACACTAGTTAAAATAACCATTTTTATGCTAGATATTTAATTGCTAAAGTTGTTGATTCCCGGTGAGCAGTATCTCACATGCTTGTGCTAGTTTTTCGTGTCCTTGCTGGCAGTTTTGGGCTGCTTTGCATGAAGCCCGGAGAGCTGGGGTCACTGCTGCGTGTGGGGCAGAGCACTGACACGGGTCTGGCGGTGGCAGCTCCCGATGGGCAGCCTTGTTGTGGGTCCTGTGCTGGGGCTGCCTACCACATTCGCTCTCATACATGGTTCTTCTTGTCTTAGGGTTTCTCATATTAAGGCTGGTTTGCCCTAAGCCCTCAGAGCTTGGGGCAAACCAGCCTAAAACTGCCAGCAAGTACACAAAAAGCTAGCACAGGCATGTGAGATACTGCTTAATGCGAATCAACAACTTCAGCAATTAAATATCTAGCATAAAAATGGTTATTTTAACTCCTTAGCCATGGCACTGAGAAGGAAGAAGCAAGGCTTGCTGAGTCTCATGCCTCAGGTTCCATGGATTCCCAGGCCTGTCACACACGGAAGAAGTGGCACCTCGGCAGACCTTGGCATTCGCCCTTCTGCAGGTTATTCGTGGTGCATCTCGTTTCTTTTCCTGTCAAGCTTCCTTAGTGTGTATCTTGTACTTTATGGTCAGATGGAAAACCTGGGCTGCAAGCTGATTGCACTAGGCATTTTTGTATTGCCTGCCCCAATATAATTGGATTCTCATCCTATAGATACTGCTGCCGTCAGAATAGCTAAGCTTGGAAAGAGGTTGCTTTAGTAGTATTTTTAGCACTAATACTTTTAAGGACCCATTAAGCAAAGATTCATAGACAAGGGAACAGATTAATCTACTAGTATCTTTTTTTTTTTTTTTTTTTTTTTTAACCCATGCTGCTTATTATTAATGCTTCAAATTTAGTTGTTTTATTATTTTATCAGGAAAGGTAAAGCTGAACCTTTTGCTTTGAAAATTACAGTTTACTTGGCAGTAGTGTGAGAAGATCAAAACTGACATGGCAGAAAATCTTGCAGGATGGGTCCAGCATGAGGAGGGCAGTGCTTTCTCAGTATGGTTGGAAGGGGAAACATGCCTATGGTGTTTTTGTTGTAGCTGTTACATGTCACGAGTGGAAGAGCCTCCTGGGATGCCTTGCAAGGCAAAACAGTGGTCAGGTTTGTCCTGCTGTGCCTGCGCTTCTTGAGCTCGTGTTAGGCAGCTAGAAAGGGATGTTCATCCCTGTATAGTTTTCTTAATACAAGTTCACTTTAAAAAACAAAAATACTCTTTTGCAAAAAATAAATGTATTTTTCTTTTTCGACCAGCTTGGTCCAAAATGGAAGAGGAAAGATTTAGGTATCCAGAGTCCCAATCTCATGGAACCAAGCGGGATGGATTCGGTCACATCTTCCCCCTCAGCTGTCTCACTGGCCAAGATGCATCCTCTCTTCTCTCCCCTACCACACCGAATCATAACTGCTCCATTTGCAGTCTACGGAAATATTAGCTAATAGTGAAGGTTAGGGAACGATATTCCAGGAAGTTGCTAGGCCCTGTGACAGGAGCTTTCCTTTCAAAATAGATCTGGAAAAGAAAAGGAGAATAACGATGTCCTATTTCAGTGTGTAGCTCAGTGGTTAGAAGGTTTATCCAGGAGTGCGAGTCCCGCACTAATTCCGTCTACTGTTTGAGAGGATGTGTGTCTGCATTTGAGTCCTGTCCAGGCAGTGTGCTCAGCACCAGCTGGGAGAGTGTTTGGGGCTGGCTATGGCATGGGTAGCTGCAGGAGCTGGTGGGCTCTCTAGGGCCCCTCTGGCAAATCTTTCTGGGGTGCAAGATAAGCTTGTGCTGGGGAAGCATCTAGAGCACAGCGACTGCTCTAGGGCTTCCAGCCATCTAAATCTGGGCACGTTTTAATCTTTTCATTTGTGGGGTGTGTCCCTCGAACAGGGACTGCACTGATTTATACGTGAGGGAAACGATGGGGTCGGGAATGGTGACACTGTTCCTGAGGGGAGCCCTGGCACAGGGACAGGGGCCTTGTCTTTAGCAACTGTGGCAATGAGCAGCATGGACGTGTTCAGGCAGAGGTGTGTGGGAAAAGGCCTCAGTTTCTGAAGCAAATTTTTTCTTTATGAGAAATATCTGCTTTGTTGGAGGAAAAAATGAAGGTTAGTTATGTGTTAGAAAACCTGTTAAGGGCCCTCTCTCTGCTTATGACAGATTTCTCCTTTGTCCTCATTGGTGGTCACTAGTTCTGAAGAAGTTTTCCCTATGTTGTGGTGCAGAATAGTTAAAGGAAGTCTTAAGAGAATCAGCCAGGTATATCACAGATGTCACTGTGGCATTAGCTCCCTTAGCAATGAATGATACTCTCAATAGAAAGCAGCAAGTAACGATGTCTAAAATGCTTCCCTGATCCCTGCGCCCCCAAATGCCCACTACCATCCTCCAACTTCTCCACCCTCCACTTCCCCCCAATAAAAGAAATTGTCCAAAAGTCCTTCTTTGAGAGTCCTGTAACATGATGTCCTCATGTCCTCATCTGCCAGAGGCTGCTGAGAGAAAACAGCTGCCGAGCACAGGGCAGTGTCTAAGCCTCATTCGTGCAGGTATGTGCAGGATATATCTCTTTCAGTACTTTTTCCTTCCATTCTGTAAAGGATAGGTTATTGATACATTAGCACACACATACAGAAACTTCTTGAAGTACTTAGCACTGAATGGCCTAATTTTCGTCCCCATGGTTCACACCTTTTTTATGCTAGTTTGCTTTTGGTGGTGATGTGCCTTTCCTCCCTTTTTGTGTTGGTTTGTTCTGATTGGTGGCCATGGCTAGAATGCTGCATGTTTTGTTGTTGGGACTGCTTGTGAATCTGAGGTTTTGGAAGCACACATTGCTGCCAAGATAGGAAGTTTTTCAGCTCAGAAAGCTTCCGTTAAGGCAAATCGATTTATTGAGGGAGATTATGTTAACCAAGAGGCACAAGGTAAAACTGCCACCACCCAGAGCTTGCAGTTGTTGATGTTTGCTCTGGGTTCTTGACAGTTCCATAAATGTGGTCAAGAGAAAGGGTGAGTAGATACTTCCATGCCCGCTGTCTGCGTATGATTAGCAATTAGCAATTAGCATTTTCCATAGCAATCCCTCATGCGAAAGCTCTGATCTCTTTACTTCCCTTTTTAGACATCATTAGCAGAAAAAGGTTCCAGAAAGATGGATGTGGGTTTTAGCCCCTACCCTTTCTAATTATATTTGACTTACTAAAAATATAAAAAGATAAAAAGATTATTACGATAAAAGTGAAAAAAACAAGTCTACTCAGGCCCTAAATCTTGTTACCGAAGCAGAAAGGTGGGAGCTTAGTCCAATGATGTTCTGTGTATAATGGTGTGAGTGAAATCAGCAACAGTTCAGTGAGCTCAGTGTTATAAAACCTTCTTGTTTTGAATTGGATTGATCTGCCTTTATTTCTTTCCTGGGGCAGTTTAACAAAATCAGAAATAGGAGTTTTTGTGGTTCCTTTGGCTTTGATACTGAAGTCTGACATACTGTGAATTTTATGGTATTTGCTCTGCTTTTCATGTGAGCCCAATCACCATGTGCTGGACTGATGCACTGTTGCATGCATAAGCTAGAAAATGCACAGCTGCACGTTCTGGGGTGTGGGTCTTCTTCTGAAGATCCTTCCTCTCGACTTGCAGTAGCAACAAAATTACTACCAATAATTTTTGGTAGAAAACTGAATGTATTGAGTGTTGTAGTAATGTATGAGCTCAACCCCAATTGCACTGAGGTGCATAGAAGTGCCTTACTGGGGTGATATCACTGATTTTATCACTGGAGTGATAAGAGTGCCTTATGTGAACCAATGTCTTGGATACTCATTAGGTTTTTTGTGCCGAGTTTGCTTTATTTGTGTGTCAGATGAGTTCCTGGATACTTTGACCTTTCTTGCACCTATCTTCTTGGTAGGTGTTACAACTTCAGGAAGGCCGTGTGCCCTGCTTGGCACTGAGATGTGCATTAAACACAAAACACACACGTGGATTACATCCCGCTTTGCCAATTGCATTAGAGAGCCCCTCTGAGCTGGTCTGAAGCCCTGTATCAATGTGTCTTTTCACGTGGTGAACAGTGGAAAGGCAAAAGGAAGTGCTGCAGGTGGTGACTCAAAGGCACCGCATCAAGGGGTGACACGGGAGGGCGCAAAAAAGCAATTTCTGACGGCGCTCTGTGAGGGGGAGACTAATGCACCTCATGCCTCAGCAAGCACCTCAGCTTTGCTTCTCTGTTTTGTGATGTGTTCTTTTTTCCATTCTCTGTGAAGTGCAGAATGGAAGGCTACAGTCCAGGCAGTTGCCACCAGGTGTCACTGCAATACAAAATAAATAAAAGATTTGAAAATGGCTGGAAGTGTTTACTTTTAAGTGAATGGGAAACTGCTTTCTCTTTAAGCTTCTCTTTTAACATCTATGTTCTTGTTATAGAAATCATAGGAAGTGGCCTAGGTCTTAGTAGCCTTGATTTGGTACCAGTGGGAGCTATGACATTTTGTGGAAGCTGGACCCAGCGGCAGGTAACTGAGAGGTGACCACAGACTGGAAGTTTGGGAAGTCTGGCATGAGGGGATGGTAATGTATTTTGGAAGTCTTTTTTATGTTCTTCCAAAAACATATGTGTACTTTTTACTGTTTACTTGTGGCTGTTGGTGTAACTTGTTGACGCAAGCCTTTTCTAAGAGCATATGGATGCTGATTGTATAAACTGACAGTAGTTCAGATGGGAGCACTTGAGGTTCAGTTCCGGGTGATGGCTGCGGTCTTTGCCTCCGTTCATCTGTAACGTGGAGTTAACGGGGTTTTCCTGGCAGGCCTCTTCTCATAGGAAGTGTGTTGCAGGCTGAAGTGCTCTCATCCCAGGAAAGAGGAATGGTGATTTGCGTGGCAGAATTTCCCTCAGTGGCCCTCAAAAAACAAAAAACCCAAAGACAAAACCAACTGAAAAAAAAAAAAACAGAAAAAGAAATCGACTCAGTTGGCTCTTTTCTCCAGTTCAGCACCAGTCCTACAAACTGCTGTTGCTGGCACCGTGCACAAAGCAGTATGAGTTGAGACCCTTTAACTAATGGGGGGAAGAGAGGGAGGTGAAATGAGAAAGGAGAAGGAAGGAGAGCAGCTGATGTAATTATTAAGTGATGGACTAGAATTACAAGATCTTCTCCTCGTTCCCGAGCTACTCTTGCTTGATGAACACCTGTGTTTGACACAACCATTTATGCTCTACTCAGCATAAAATCCAGTGTTTGTTAATTTATTTGCAAGTTTTATCTTAGGGAAAGGAAAGTGGAAGGATTTTGACTTGAATCTTCATCTCTGTTGTCTTGGAAATGTCATCAAGGCATCTTGTCTAAGATGCTATATTTAAATGGTACCAAATGGTACCTAAATGGTACTAAATCTAAATGGTATCTAAAATGCTGTCAAAAGTCCTTTGACTTTGCAAAGGAGTTGTGTGATCTCTTTCAGTGTGTTGGATGGGCCTACACAGGATGAGGCCAAACTCTTCTTGGTGGTGGCCAGTGATAGGACAAGGGGAAATGGATATAAGTTGAAACACAGGAAGTTCCATCTCCACGTGAGGAGGAACTTATTTACTGTGAGGGTGACCGAGCCCTGGCACAGGCTGCCCAGGGAGGTTGTGGAGTCTCCTTCTCTGGAGATCTTCCAAACCCACCCGGATGCTGCCCTGTGCCCCGTGCTCTGGGTGTCCCTGCTGGAGCAGGGGGTTGGAGTGGATGATCTCTAGAGGTCCCTTCTAACCGCAGCCATTCATGAGCCTGTGTCAATGGGAGGTGTGTGCCAAAGCAACTGGACATCGCCTGGGAGTTGTGCTTTATTACAGAGTGCCTCTTTGCTGCCCAGGGAGGTGTTGGCAGCTTTCCAGAAGCTTGAAGCTATAACCACTTTGCAAATAACTGTTTTTTTTCAAAATCAAAATCCTCACGTAGGCAGGGGTTAAAGTTGCTGTAGTATTTGCCTGAACTTGTCTGGAGTGAGACACCACAAAAAAAATCCCCTGTGTGCCCTGCTGCCCTTCCTCTCGCTGCAGTTCAGAGCGAGGTGCCCTGCAGGACGTGCGGCTGCTGCTGCAGCGCTCGGGCCTCGTGCAAAGTTACCCGAGTCTCGGCTTCCTCCTTGGAAATGCCCGGCTTGTGCCCACCCTTCTGAGCTTGTGTGCCAGTGGAGAGGAAGGGGAAGGCCTGGCTCAGATGGAAACAAGGCGACAGCTGAGGAAATCCCTTCTCCCAAAGGGCCTCCGTCTGGCTTGGCTGTTACCTGGCCCACACAAGGGACTCGCAGCTTTGCTGCTTCTATTGCTGTGCCACCATGGAGGCTTTTGAGAGAGAGTGTGTGTGTGTGTATATATAGACATATATGTGTGTGTGTGTGTGTATGGACAATCCTCCTAGGACAGGAGATTTTTACTATTGTAACTCTGGGCCGGTGCAAGCTGAGCTGTGGCCTATAGCACATCCTATAAACCGCTGTGTGAAACTGAACCTGGCCTGGAGTTTGTTGCATTGCAGATAACACCTGTGGTTGGGGCAAGGTAAATAGGATTCCCAGAGAGAGCTCTCTGGATGGTGCTGATCTTATGGATTGGCACTGTAAGTCATAGTGATTAGCTGATAACTAATAACTAAAGCTAATAATGTAAAGGTAGGCGTGTGTCAGAGAGTTGCCCTTTGTTTTTTTTCTGTCATGGTGGGCCCAAAGAGAAGGTACAATGACCTCTAAGAAACAGGAGGAGGGTATTAATGGGATAACGCGTAATGAGTGTTATTCTAATGACATGATGATAAGTTTTAAGAAAAAAAAATTACTTTTACTTTTTTGTTAAATCATTCTTTCTAGTATGTTATCAACCACAAATAAAATTGCCAGAAAGGTGGTGATATTTTAGTGCTTACGACATCTTTTTGCAAGGAATAAATGTTTAAATGCTCTGCCAGTTGAAAATGATGTTGGGCAGAAGGCAGGTTGGGGTTGGATCAGTTTTTATCCTTATCTCAGCAAAGTAAAGTTTAAACATAAGGGAGAAGTTAGATGGAGGAAGAGGAGGTTTTGACTTTCCTTTTGCACATTAGGCCTTTGAGTTCATGTGAGTAAACAGAATTCTTATCTTTAATAGAAAATGAAAGAAAGACGGGAGATGTAACTGCTCTTTTAAGTGATACAGGGTTTTTTTACCTCCTGTGAGATTAGATCTTATTTGTTTCTGTGATATAAGAATAGCAGAAAGAAGGTGATGGTAGTGAAAGCAGATGTTCGTGCTTTTACCTTTGGATAAACAAGATGATATAAGGATGGCAAACTCTGCTGGTCTCTCTCATCCCCTGTCTGGGGCTGCTATCACCACTTCCAGAATTGAGTTTTGGAGTCAATGTGGATAGTGTCTGAGCTGCATTCATTGCAGTGATTTGAAATTCTCCCATTGACATTTCCTTGGTTGCCCATGTGTCTTGCTGTATTCCGTGGTAGACAGAATCACAGAATCACAGACTCACAGAATGTTTAAGGTTGGAAGGGACCTCTAGAGATCATCTAGTCCAACCTTCCTGCTCCAGCGGGGACACCTAGAGCATGTGGCACAGGGTGATGTCCAGGTGGGTTTTGAAGACCTCCGGAGAAGGAGACTCCACAGCCTCCCTGGGCAGCCTGTGCCAGGGCTCTGTCACTCTTACAGTGAAGAAGTTCTTCCTCACGTGGAGATGGAACTGCCTGTGTTGCAGCTTGCACCCATTTCCTCTAGTCCTGTCACTGGCCACCACTGAGAAGAGCTTGGTCCCTTCCTCGCTACATTCTCCCTTCATGTACTTATACATATTAATCAGATCCCCTCTCAGCCTTCGCTTCTCCAAGCTGAACAGGCCCAACTCACTCAGTCTCTCCTCATACGACAGATGTTCCAGTACCTTAATCATCTTAGTCGCTCTCTGCTGGACTCTCTCTAGAAGTTCCACGTCCCTCTTGTCCTGGGGAGCCCAGAACTGCACGCAGTACTCCAGGTGGGGCCTCCCCAGAGCTGAGGAAAGCAGCAGGATCCCCTCCCTTGACCTGCTGGCAACACTCTGCCTGATGCAGCCAGGATCCCACGAGGGCACACTGCTGACTCATGGTTAACTTGGTGATGTCAGTCCCTGGGTGGGCACGAACCACCAGCCTCCCAGTTAACAGCCAAGGAAGCCGACACTGGTTGTGGAGATGAGAGGCTTTGTTTCTTGAATTTTTTTTTTTTTTTTTTGGTTATCTGAAGTCATTCCCAAGCTGTGAAACGTGCTTGGGTGTGTGGGTGCTTGGTGACAGAAACAAATGTGCTGCTGTGTCAGGGAAGCGTCGGAATTTGACGCTGCGTTGTGTCCTCTGCAGAGCCGAGAGCCCAGGTGAGCTCTGCAATGGGTTGGATTGTGCCTCTCCGTTTTGCCGACACAGGCTGCTCCAGGGGCTCGAGGTGCCAGCCGGGAATCGCTTCAGTCAGCCCTAGCATGTGCTCTGCTGCAGGACCCTGCTTCAGAGGTGGAGGAAACTTGGCTGCATCTTGGATTGCTGTGGACTGCTTGGCATATTGCCGGAATTTGGCTGCCTAGGAGTTAAGAAATAGCACAAACCCACAGGCTATTTTTTTGTCCCTGCTGTCTTTGAGGTCTCCCCAGCAAAACAAAACACAGTAACGAATGCTGGGTGGTGTGAGTAAGCTGCACTGCAGGCAGTTGGCACTTACTTGCTTAATTTCCTAATAAAGATAACAGGAGATATGAATTAGCTTGGTTCACATATTAAATTGGTCCCCAGCTGTAATCATTTCAAGGGTCCAGATGGCTGTTTTGATGGATGCATTTTTCCCACCGTGAGTCTAATTAAACTGTGATCCTAGCATGGACACATTGCGGTGTAGATGTTAGGCAATACTTGCATCTTCTTGTCCAGTGCTGAATAAAAAGACCACGCAGGTTTATTTCAATCTTTCATACTACTTTGTTGCTGGTGGAGCAACTTGGAGCCTTTACACTACCTACCTGCTGTCTTGCATGGGTTAGGAGATGAAGGTGCCTCCATCTCTTTTTTTCTTGCTTAGCCCTCATGTCTTCCATCTCTGCTGCCTCGGTATCGGAGCATCTGCTGACGCCTTTGTGGCCAAGAAACAGATAATTCATTAGCAAAGTTTGCTTCTGCTGTGGAGAAAAAAGCTGTTCCCTGTGACCCAGTAAATTTTTGCTGCTCAGGTACTACTTGGAATAACAGGGAATTTAGATCTTGTGCTGTGGAGTCTCCTTCTCTGAAGGTCTCCAAATCTGCCTGGATGCCACCCTGTGCTCTTGGTGTCTGCTAGAGCAGGGGGGTTGGACTAGGTCATCCCTAGAAGTCCCTTCCAACCTCAACCATTCTGTGATTCTGTGATCTCTGCTGTTAAAAATTATCCGGTACCCTAACATTCACATGAATATGTCTTTTATGCAAAATAGCCTGATACTTGCAAAACTTTAATTCAGATCTCAAGTTAGACTTGTGTTCCACCTCCCTAGGAAGGAGCATTTAGGTTCGTAAGGGGTCCTGTTCTGCATGTAACATAGTTTTATAGACATACAAAGTTGCTGAGAAATCAGCTCTTGTGGGCTGTTGAAGCAGGCATGTGATGCATTTGGGAGATGTAGTTTGCTAAAATTTACAAACTTCCGGTAGCTCTAGGGGCACTTGGTATAAACTTAAGTCATGCATTTGTTTTACGTTGTTTTCATTACAACTATATTAAATGTGTTATTTATCAGTACTAAAATGGATATGGTAATGCTGATGTTTAATGAGTATTAGCATGTGAGTAAATCAATATATCTGAAGTTGATGGCACTATAGGAAATGAATTAAAAGACTTGAAAGGCAGCAAACAGCCAGATTTTTCTGGCTGTCAAGAGTTCTTCATTGTCAAGCATGGATTTGGACTCACTTTTAAAAATGCAGTCAGTTTTACTTGATTCTGCAATTTTAAACCTACCAATATGGCTCAGTCTTTGTAGCAGCAGAGGGAGAAGTGGGGCTTAGTGACTCTGGAAGGCTGTGGTGTTTTGGTGATGCTGGCCTTGGCTTTCTCCAAATCCCCATTTTTTTGTGAGGGGGAACACTCAGATTTGTCTTCAATAGGAAATTCTGACCCAAAAGTGTAAAAACAAACAAGCAATACGTAAATTGTTTCTTCTGTCTAATGATGTGTAGTTTGGCCTCTGATGATTGAGCTGAAGTGTCGTGTTCAGACTTCCCATTCTTTCTTTTCAATGCCAGATGACTTTAGTAGCAGTATCTCAATCCAGTTACTTTTGGAGTCAGTGTTTGAGTCTTTTTATGGATAAACAGGGTAGCGACTCAGGTTAGCCATTGGTGAAAGACTATGGCATGAACATGGGGAAAGCAGGTTTATTTTCCACATTATACCTTTTGCCTGTGGAAAGACAGAATATGTCCTATCTACGTTACTGCCACCTAAGAAAAGAACGTACACAATTTGCAAATCTATTGCTTAATATTTTGAATGTGTCATATTTTAAAAACCTAAGTATATTTACTACACAGTGAGTCACAGTTTCTCCATTTTCTTTTGTCATTTCAAGTATACTTTTGGAAATGCGAGAGAATGAAGCTGTTGATTTTCCAATCTTTCTTGAAGTAATTTTTAACCAGCAGTCATCTCTACTATCTCTTCCTTATAAATGCAGTTTCAGGATGAAAGAGAGTGTGATTGGCGTAACCAAGGAATGAGGCAGTTCTTTTGGAAACAGGCTCTAAATGAGCTGCTAGGTCATCTTGAACTTGCATGTATTCTCTTGAACTTGTGTGCATTTTCTAGCTCTGTGTTACAGGCTGTGAGATTCTGGAGCAAGGTAGCAAGGGGACTGCTGTGGTCCTGTGCTGTTCCCATTCATCCAGCTGCTCCGTGCTCACCCTTCCCTTGTGCCTGCACTGGTGCTTATCTAGCCCAGCCTTGCTGAGCTGGCGAAAACTTATCTGGGAAATAAAAAAGAAAAACCTTCTGTCAGTCTAGGAACCTCATTTGGCTTGTGGGATCAGGCAGGCACCAGGGCTGGTGGGGAGGGAAGTCTGCTGAGACGTGGAGTGAGGTCGCATGAGAGCCAGCTGAGATCGGCTTAGTGCTGGGGGAGCTGAAACCTTGTGCGGCTTTGAATAATGCTCAAGTGCAAGGCAGACTTAGGACTGTGGTTACTGAGTCTTTCTCCGTAAATCTCCTTAAAAAGGTTTCTGTCTTGAAGCAGCTGGACCTGGGTTCCGAAGTACACCAAGGTACTTCGGAACTAAAGAAACACTTATCCTGGTGGTTTTAAGGCAAGCTTGTTACCAAGTGAGGTTTGGGGCTCAATGTGGAAAAGATAATGAAGAAAAAAAAGTGCTCTGCAGCTTGGATTTCCTTTGACAAGTGCTGAAATGGAGCTGTGCGCTCGGAAGTGCCGAGCAGGAGAGGAGGAGGGCGGCCGCAAGCAGCGGCGTGCGCTGCCGCAGCGCCGAGCGCCGCGGCTCCCTGGCCTCGCGCCTCTGCCTCCAGCTGTCGGATACTCTGCGCTCCGACTCGCCGCTTGCTTTAGTGAGTTTCCAAAGGGGGAGTAAACCAAGCAGACTGAGCTCATGGTTTGGAGCTTTCTTCTTGAAAGCACCAGAATTAATCACTTCTTTGGAAAGCAATCTTGAAGGGCGTGCGGTTAAAGAAATAAGTCGCTTACTCTGTTCATGAACTTTTTGTTTAGAAACTGTTTTGATACTGTCTGTTTCGATGGTTTGATCTCCCCTCAGCCCCGGCTTATCTTCTTAACACAAAAATCTAGAAAACAAGATCATTACTACTCCTTCCTAATTACTGATATTATTTCTGAGGGCAGATTACAGACTATCTTGTGCTGAATAGCCTCTTTATTTTCCAGCTGAATAAGGTTATTTTTCTGGCTTATCGAAATAAGCTAGAAATTTAGATAGGACTGTTACATGTTATTCAAGCCTCGACTATCATAAAGTGAAATAGGCTTTACCACACAGTGGAAAAATGCAGAAACTTCTCCCCCATTTCCCTGATTCTTGGGCTTCACTGTCATGTTTTAAATGAAGCTTGTGCTGTGGCAGGTTACTGCCTTTCTGACTGAGGTCTGTTTCAGCCTGCATGCCCTTAGGATCAAAGTAACTGTGACTTCTTGTTAAGGTTTTTTCTCTCTCTCTAGCCTGCCAAACTTCCATGACTTTTTATCCTTCAGAAAATGGACCCACAGTGCCCTTGCATGCAATAGAGGGAACTTGGGTTGGGTTTGGGTTTAAAGCAAAACAAGCTCCTCAGAAGCAGTGGGTTTGTTCAGGCATCAGACGTGATCTGCTATTCTGGCTCCTCAAGCATCATAAATCAAGTATGTCATACTGTACTTTTTTCATCATATTAGAATAGATAATGGGTTGTTTCTTGGAGTTAAAAGGCAAGCTGTTTAAATATTTATATTCATTTTATGCTAGTCATTAAAGAAGCCAAGTCTTGAATGGGATTTAAAAAGTTTTAGCTCAGTGCTGGTTCCCAAAGGTTCAGCCTCTTTATTCAGGCTTATATGTCAGGCTATAAACCATGCACTTCCTTGGTACTTGTGGGTAGTTATTACAATAAGAATAAAAGATTTTACTTCTCTCAAATAGCTGGTAAAAAGTCTTTGGACTTCAGTGTAATAGTCTTTATTACATGAACAGATGTGAAGTGTTTAGACAACTCTCCCTTTAGAACTTCTAATGGAAAGCTGTATTTCTCCAAAGCACTTATCAAACCAGCATTTTCTGTGAGCAGATTCAGTGTGTATCTTCATTCTTCAGTTCCTTTCGACTGCTTTCATTCAAGAAATAATATTTACTTTTAATGCCACCCCCCTCCCCCCATATTCCTTCATCCTTCTCATGTAATAGGACAGATACTGGAGAGTGTCTGCAAGAAGAGGGACTTGCCAGCCAAGCTGATCCTGTATCCTGAGGAGCAGCAAGCAGGATATAGGTTGCTTGCTTGCTGCTGAACTAGCTGAAACCCACTGGCTTTTAGCTAGTTGCACTGTGCCATCCTGCGGTAGAGTAAGTATGACAAGAGAAAGGGGAAGGGTTGGGTGGGATGCAGTGGAAAAAGGGGCTGAATTCTTTTAGCACAAGGGAAAACCTGTGCTGAAGTCCTAACTATAATATGTCATGACATGCAGGGGTTCTTACTCTCTGAGTACATTTTGACACCCTGTGTGCAATGGTAGAACAAGGTAGCATCTCCAGTCACTGAATTACCCTGCTATTAACTGCTCTGTTACGTGCTTCAAGCAGTCAGTGTGATTTCCGGGAGGAGCGCGAGTCCTGCTGGTGAAAACCTGGCTGGTATTTCACGGAATGGTGGCACTTTGCTCTCAGCCACTGCTTTCCCACTCTGCATTCTCTGCTGTGGGACATTTTCTCCCGAAATTAAGCCAAAAGGTGCTCATTTGCCCCGAGCTGTGAACAGGTGCCTTTTGCTCCTGTCAGTGTCTGTTATCAGGAAGTCTGGAATTCCCTGTGCCTAATTTATATGTGTGGGCTTTTTTTGTTTTTTTTTTTTTTCGTTTAGCATATTAACTGCAGCAAGTATGTTAGTCATGAAACACAAGGATAAGTTTGAAAGAAAATGATTTGTTTCTTTTCATGGAAAATATAATAAATGATTTTAAAATAGTGCCTTATTTCATGTTTATAGACCAATTTCCCTCTCTCTCTCTCTCACACACACACACACAAACAAACACACAAAGCTTTCTCCAAATCTGTGCAGTGATAGAGAACTAAAGACTCTTGCATACCTGCATTATATTTTGGATTCATATGTTTCATACCTGGCTGTGTTTGCGGTTATTTGATTGGTTTCTGAGAAGTTGGAACAAAACCTGAGGTTTCTGAAAATTTTAACTCTTCTGTATTTTTTTTTTATATATGACCCTCTTTTTTTTTTCGGTAATGACTAGCATTAAGTAGTAATGGATTCTCAGTTCTCTTGCTTATTGTCCTTGCAAGTGTGGTAAAATAGTGTCTTTATTGGAAAAAGATTCCCAGTCGGCCAAACGAAGGAAGATTTTAGAGACACTCGTTGCCCGAATGCAGGAGTTAACAAAGGGTAAAATCAGCAGCACTTCAGTTTGAGGGATCCTTGTATTCCCATTCTCATGTGAAATGGCAGTGGTAGATTGGGATGATCTCTGTCCAAAAATGTATACTTTGCAATGCATAAAAAGGGAAGAAGCTGAGGTGAGGTTGTGTTTTTACCGTGTAGAAACCAGTTAGTTGCTTCTGTCCCCGACAGCCCTCTCCTGGAGGTATTTGGCATGACATTAACTGTACTTTCCTGTGGCAGGTTCTTCTTTCATAGTTAGTCAAAGGTTTTGAAGAGGATACTGTAGGTAACAGCTTGATAGAAGAAAAATGGAGAGGTTTGTGTTTAATTGTCACTTAGACCTCCCCGCACTCCATCCCCCTACTTTTGAGCAGTAGCCATGGACTTGAAGTAGAAAATTACTTAAGGTGTTGATTGATAAGTCTGTTCCTTAAGTTAAAATACAGGTCACTGCTTTTTAAGGCTCCTTAAGGTTTTTCTTTCAATTTATTTATTTATTTATTGATGTTAGCATCTTGAAGATGTTTTTTGTTAGGTGTTTGGAATAGATTAGATAAAGCATTATGGGATGCTGATCTAGGAGCCTGTTGCGTGGAATAGAGCAGCCAACACAAGGCCCCTTAGCTCTGTCTAATTTGGTTCTAGCTTTGTTTGGCTTTGTTTAGTTGTTATTAGAAGTAATAGGAGTAATTGTCCTTAGACATGTACTAATCACCTCGTAGAAGGAGATTTTGAGATATTTCCTTCTGCAAACTTGCTTCAAGTAATTGATAGTATTTTCAGGAGAAATCAGCAAGGTTAGGGTTTAAATTCCTGCTTTTAGAAATGTCTTTAAACAATGCTAAGATAAAGGCCTGTTTTTTTTTCCCAAGTTGCAACCCGTAGTGGTGCCCTAGGGCGAGAGCCCCTCTGTCACGCCAGGCTGTGTGGGGGCAGATGTGAAGCTTTGAGGGATTTGGGCTGCAAGCTGCTGCCAGTCCCCACGGGGAAGGGCAGGTGGGACAAAGCAGCCATAGGGTGCAGTCCCACGAGGCAAAGTTGGCTTTGCCTCTTGCAGTGGTCAGACAGTGGCTCCTATCTGTCCTATCTGCCTGTCCTACCTTCTTTCTGTCCGTTGGTCCTGCTGCTGACCCAGCGATGGCTCCAGATGAACCAGTGGAGTGGCTCAGCTTGCTACCAGGACCGAAGACTAAAGCAGTGAAGAAGTTAGCTGGGTTTTCTGCAGAGCTAGGAAGTGGGATTCGTTCGTGGAAGGGGCTTTGTGGGGACTGATGGGGATGGGACCACCTAGGTAGGAGCTCAGAGGAGGGGAGGGGAAAGGAGCCACCTCCTTGGAGTGATGTGGGCTGTTGGACTGGCTCTTTTACTGGCAGGTGAAGGCAAAGGAGGTAACTCTGCTTTGAAGCACATAAAGGGAACTCGTATGTTCTGCTTTCTGTCTGCTTCTGGACCTATTAAAGCAAAAAATTATTGTGGGAATACCTTAAACCGCTCCGACTCTTTCTTCAATGACTGTCTCTTTTCAGTGAGTATTTACCTAAAGACCTTGGTCAAAAAGCTAACTTCTTCCTCTGCTTCAAATATCACGAAATAGTGGTTATGTAATTGGTTCCTGATAGCTCTGGAAGGCAAGTGGATACGGCCTGTCTGTTGCCTGGGCGGCAGTCCAGCCCGTTGCTGAATCTTTAATTCCCGCGTGGGGAGGAGGCCTGGAAAACAGTTCGCAAGACATTTTAGATTCACCCTTCCATTTAGGATTGATGGGACTGTTACTAGTGTTGCTTTTTGGCTATGTCTAGCAAACTCTCACCTCATGTAGGTTTTGGAGAAGTAAAATAGGGAAACACATTGGGGTTTTTTTTACCCTTTTTGTTTTTTTTCATTTTCTTAAACAAGCATTTGATTGCCATCAAAATGACGTTTGCACTGAAATTTTATAGCCCTGTTGTATCGAAGTGAGGCAGTGACTGAAGAATGGCAGGTTCAGGCAGAAAGCTTGCCGGAGACCAACGCTGTGGCCTGTGCTTGACTGGGGCTGTACCCGTGGGATCAGTGCCCTGGGCCATTCCTTATCTGAGGGCCGTGTCTCAGGTTTGCGGCACATGGGATGTGCTGGTGAATGGTGCTGTAGCCCCCAGGACAGCTCGCCACCCCTCCTTGGAGATGCCCCTCGCCATCCCCCTTGGAGTGAGCTCATAGGGCTTGTTGGACACGGTGCGGAAGCGTGACAAGCAGATCTACAGTGCCAAAAGCCAGGTAATATCATGAGCTCAGTGAGGCTGCCGGGAGTTCCCTGTCTCCGTGTATGAGCAAAGAACTGAGCTCTTCAACCCCTGGTGAAATTCCGGCCTCTCGAGGGGGCTGCCTCCGCTGACGTGTGCGTCTCCCCCTGGATCCTGCTGGCAGCTCTGGGGCGCATCCATCCCTTATGATGAGGTCCTGTCCTTCAGGTCTAATTGAGGTGTTTAATGGGTGAAGTTGGTCAAATTTTCAGACAATACTTTTGCTGTTTTCATGGGCAATCAATGCCTATTTTGATCATTTCAACTGAGCTATTTGATTTTTCTCTTCCAGCAAAGTACAGTAAGAAATTTGGCCCAACAATAGGTCTCTAGTGGAATAAAATCAGACTCCTTTTTTTTTGGCCATGACTACTCTGGATATCAAAGACTGTTTTTTAAAGTCATTGAGTGGCCTGTCATTCTTGGCCACTTCTTCTATTCCTCCTCCTCTTGAGGGGTTGCACAACTTGACATTAAAATCGATAACTCCTTGCTGATAATTGCTCTCAGACAGTGACATCAGGGTTTTGGGGAAAAATAAATCCACAGCGCTGATAGCGGACTATGTGATTTCATTCTGGATATTGGCCAGTACAGTGTGACTTACTTGCTCTATGGGATGCAAGGGGGAAGATGATATAATGCAAGTGTGCGTATGTACCTGATGTATTCAGCCTGTTTTCTGGGGACTAAAGTGTTATGAGAACATGCCCATAATTCAGGTATGCTCTCTGTACTTAGGTACAGAGCATCTTGCTGCTATTATTCATTGTTGGAATATTTGGTTTTCTGATGCAGCTTTCCCGTTTTCTGTTTTCTTTGGCTGGCAGAGCGAATTAATGGCTTTGGAAGCGTTGCTCTAGACATTAGGCTGCTATAGGCACGCTGCTTCTCAGCTCTCTGCAGTTCCTGCTGGTCTGAAGGATGAGTTTCGAGGTTTGAGGCAGGTGTGTCCAGAAGGAGCGTTAGGAACATCCTACGTTTGCGTCAGGAGTGTCCTACATTATGCACTTGGGTGGAGGAGATGGATGCACAGGAATGAGGGAGACCGTGCTGGGACGTGGGGGGGCTGCACCCCAGCTTGGGATTTGCAATTATATTCTGGCACAGGTGACCACAGGACACTGAGGAGGCCAAGGATTTTTAGCAAGGTTCAGAAAGGGGCGGAGCGTTTTTGTAGGAGCTGGGAAAAGGGGGAGCTGTCAGGATAAATGATTGCTGAGTGTTCTGAGGAGGGAAACGTTACGTCTTCAAGTGTGTGCTAGTTTTCAAGTATCGGGTTAGATTACGGTGCTTGGGCTGGTTTGGGGGACCAGCACCTCTCCACAAAGTGCTTTATTTTTAAATACATTCACCTCACATACATATTGTAGGCATCATAAGCAATGAAGTGATTCTTGGGGAATGGCATAAGTGTAGCATGTTTCATCTCTTGCCCTTTAGCTGGCTGGCCAAGTTCAGTTTGAGCTTAAAGCTGGTTGAAGGCCTGTCTGGTTTCCCCTCCTCCCTTGTGTTATCCCTTCTTCTCATGCAGCCAAGCAAGCAGGGAGCAGAGCCAAGACAAAACTGAACCTCAGCTCTCCTTCTCTAAAAGCAAGGTAAGTTTTCCCCATCTCCGTTCTCTGAACTGGCTTTCCACCGAGCCACAGCAGTCCCAAGCAAAGGAGAGGTTGAGATTGCATGAATTGCATGGCCAGATGTATTTAGTGTGAGTAAGGGAGCGTATTTGACTTAAATTGGCTGGGATGGATGTCCCTTTTTTTTTTTTTTCTCCTTCTTTTTAATAAATAAATAGAAAATAAAACTCCTTAGGGAGGGAGAGGGGGAGGAAAAAAAAAGAAACTTTGTTTTGGAACTCAAGCCTCTATGAACTGTGTGTATCTCCCAGAGGTTAGTTATTTGATTTATGGTTACAACTAGAGGCCAGTGCTGCCAATTTTAAGATAAAAGAAACTGCTAAAAATGCTGCCTGAACTTTAGAGCTATCCTATGGGCTAATTCCAATGCTTTTGGATAAAATTGAAAAGGAGAATGTTTTCATTGTCTTCCTGTGTTTCCTGGAAAAAGAACTGTTGCAAATAAGGGCAGTGATACTATCAAGGAATACGCATTAATGTTCTCTTTTCCTAGCATCAGCATAACGTTTTCAAATTTGTATGGTAAGCTTTTACTGATTTTGAAGAATTTTCTTTAGGAAACAAGAGAGAGAAATTTCTGGGATTGCAGCATGTACAGCACCGTGGATGGATGAAATCTTAATGACTGTTGAAGTCAGCGTGTGTCTACAGGAAAAGTGTTTATAAAAAATCCCATTTTGGTTTGGATGACCTGAGGAAAAGGCAATGTTATCTTCAATATGCCATGTTGAGTGCTAGATGACTTAAAGTTTGTTTGCATTGTAATATTCTGCTTTACCTGTAGTTGAAAGGTGGTGAGTTTCTCCAGAGCCAGGATTTTTCTGCATTGCAGTTTCCTGCATTTGGAAGCCCTGGTCGTGGTCAAGTGAAGTGTGAGGTGTGGGACACAACCCTCTCGCTGTCTTGCATATTCTCTGCTGAGCACAACAGAGTAGAGATCACCCCTCTCTAATGACAACCTTGCTCTTGCTGTGAAACCTGAAGGAGACTTTCAGCTCCTATCAACTCGTATTCCATATGCTTCAACAGGACAGCTTGTTTTAGGAATATAGTTGCAACTGAGCAAACCATTTCAGAGAGGGGGCAACTATTTCAAAACATAGAGAGACTTCCCTCGGTTTAAATTGTTCTGAGCCATCAGGTTCCTCAGGCCTCAAAACCATGGAGCCTGCAAAGCATGTTTTTATTGTATTAGCCTGGTGAAATATGAGTGAGCATATTAAGACCTGAAGGAAAGGGAGATAAAGTGTAGAATGCTCTGAGTGTGTAGAGGTTGGGACACAGGAGCCAAAAGGTGTAGCTTTCTGGTCTAGAGATTAGGATGGTTCTGGTCTGAAGAACCAGAGAGGGACATCACGGGCTTAATCTGAGGGGAGAGGGAAGGCCGTGGGGAAGGTGCTGCTCTTTGGAGTATAAGCCCAGCATGGCTATTGGGAAACATGGGCGAGTGGCAGATACTGCAGTGGTGGGCAGTGTTGTAGGTAGCTGCTGCGGGGCAGTGGAAGCGATCTGTGTGTGTAGTTCAGGTCTCTCCGCAGTGGTCACGTATGGATTTTGAAGGCCTTGTGTAGGTGTCAGAGCGAATCTAAATTTGAACGCCTTTGTTTACCTGGGATAGCTCTAAGGAAAAAATGGATCGGAGAGTTCTCCACGAATGATGGTTGTTTTTATAAGCCCCAAGCACCGAAGAGTCGTGTGGTTGTGTGCTAATCACAAAAATTATCCCTTCATAAGTTTTTGTAATTTTGCTTTGCCACTTCAGAATTTTACTTTTGATGCATGTTCATTCGATTTTTTCTAATACAAAGAACATGTGTTTTCAAGGTCTTCTGTGCAGCCAGGATGTCTAGAAGGGCAGGACTAGTTAAGTCCTATAACATTAATGCTGTTAAAAAAAAAAAAAAACTGTAAATGTTGTGAAACATTCAGTGCAGTTGTGGAAGCACACTCAGTCTAAACATGTGGAGTGCGTGCATACATTCACAGACAACTGTAATTACAAGAGCCTAGAACTCATATCCCAGTCACAATGATGTTGCTTCACTTTTCAGTAACTAAGAAAGGAATTTGGCCCCGTGAATGAATTTGAAACACTTATTTGGCCCGAATAATCCCGAAGCATTCCTTTAGGTTATAAGAAACATGTGGATTTTATGTGTGCCGGCACTCACTGCCATAGTCCAGTATACAGAGCACTTCTTTTTCTTCTTTAAATCAGACTAGTCTCAGCTATTTTATATTAACCAAGTGGGATAAAACTTTGCTGCAAGCACCAAGTCAGAGCTGGGGGTGGTTAAAAGTTCTATCCTGCTGCTGATTCCTGGTGGCTCTCAGCAAGTCGGCTCTGCCGAATAGGTAGGCATGAGCCTACTTCAAAAAGGCATTGTGCAGGGTAGTTCAGGCCTTACAATGGGCTGTAGTGGCAGTAGGGATTAGGAAAGTATTGCTCACAGGTTGAACATTCACTGCTGCAGAGCCCCAGCTCTCAGCCTCTCCTGTGATAAGTGCTCCAGCCCATTGATCGCCTTTGTGACCCTTTGCTGGACTCACTCCAGTATGTGTGCCTCATGCTGGAAAATCCACACGGGACCCAGCACTCCAGATATGTCACCAGTTCTAGGCAGAGATCGGAAGAGCAGCTTCCATTGACCTGGCTGAAACACTCTGCCTAATGCAGAGGTCCTATGGATCATCTTTGCCAGGATGGCACATTGCTCACCAACCAGTTACTACTCCCAAGCCTGTACTGGTGCATGGGGTTTTTTCCTCCCCTGGTACAGGAATGGGCATTTCCTTTTGAAGTTCATGAAGCCCTGCTCAGTTCCTGAGCTTCCTCCCTGCCTCTCCAATCTGCTGAGGTCCCTCTGAATGGCAGCACAACCATCTGGTGTATCAGCTTCTCCTCCCAGTTTTACATTGTCTGCAAACTTTCTGAGGGTGCATTTGGTCCCATCATCTAGGACATTAATGAGGATGTTAAACTATATTAGAATTGAATGAGGATCAAAAATAGAATTAGATCAGTAATAGAATTAGAATGAGAATGTTAAACAATATAGAGCCCAGGAACAGGCTGCCCAGGGAGGTGGTGGAGTCTCCTTCTCCGGAGATCATCCAAACCCGCCTGGATGCCACCCTGCGCCCCGTGCTCTGGGTGTCCCTGCTGGATCAGGGGGGTTGGACTAGATGATCTCTAGAGGTCCCTTCTCAACCTCAACCATTCTGTGATTCTGTGATATTGCCACCAGTATCAAACCCTGGGGAGCACCACCAGTGACTCATCTCTGTGCTGCCGATCACAGTCCTCCGAGCGTTGGCAGTTCAGCCAGTTTTCAGCCGACCTCACGGGCTGCTTGCCCAGCCTGCACTTCATCAGAGTGTCTGTGAGGATGTTATGGGGATGCCAGAAGTCTTACTTCTGCTGCACGCACTCTAAGCGCATCTAGATTGCTTACTTAAGGGATGCATAAGCTTAAAATCTCATATCCATAAATAAAGAGCTATTGAACTACTGATGGTTCAAAACTCCAGATAAATATTGCTGGAAAGAGGAGACTCAAAACCAGACCGAGAAAGCTGCAAAGGAGCAGGGAGGGAGTGGAGGCGCTTCGGGGTGCCGCAGTGGGAGAGCTCTGCTTGTGAGCTGCAGCTCAGCTTTTCCTCTGTCTGCAGGAATCCCTCAAAGTGTGGGCTGATACTCTGAAAACAAGTCAAAACGACAGGAGGGAAAAGTTCGCAATCTGGTTTTGAGATCTCAGAAAAACTATTTGCAAGCCCCAACCTTCCCATGGCTCAGGCTCCCAAGGACAACGGGCTGAAATCATCGTATTGAATTCTAACCCTTCCCGTCCCCGTAGGAGAAGTGCTTTCTTTTGATTGCCGTTGATTTATACAACGTTTCCTCTCCTGAGGAATATGGGAAATGATCCAAACTTAATTATTAGGCATCGTGAACCTCAAGGTTATGCATGTTATTTTCACGTTTATCTCTGCTTGTCCTGCTTAAATTGATAGTAATTGGTTTTGTTGAAAGCAAAAGCCCCTGATAAGATACCTTGTTATCAGTGCTCCTGCTAAGCTAAATAACCCCCGAGACAGCTCTGCTATATGTTTTTTCTCTTCCTGTCCTGAGAAAATAAAAAAAAATTGTTTGTAGGCATATGAATCGCTGTAGCGACTATCGCCTCTCTTGTCGCAGGGGTTTATCTTGCTGGAAGGGCAGCACTGGCAAATTCTCCTGTTCAGTTTATCTGTTGAGACAAAACAGCTAGACTGCCAGAGAGGTGTGAGGAGGCCAAATGCCGCTATAATTAGATGGTTAATTATAGTCAAGGTCGTTGGGAATTTCTGTATCCCGGGATTTCTGTGACCAATCATCCATTTTCCAGGGGCTAGCAATGCACATGTTAATATCATAAATTACAGTATCCTAGGAAAAAAAATCAACCCTAATATGAGTGCAACTATGAAAAATTTCATATGGAAGATATGCTCTTATGTATCAGCTAAAAATTGTTCCCCCTTTGATATGCTAACGGAACCATCAATTAAAAAAAAAAAAACCTTTTCTTTATCCAAGTTGGCCACTGAATTCTGAAGATATGATTGAGTGCAAATGCTTGTAATGAATTTGCTGTTAAAAGCAAATTATTATATAAAATAAAGCAAATTATTTAAAAAAAAAATCTTTTTTTAACTCTTAGTTAAGGGCTGATATATTGTTTGTGTGTATTTCTTTGTGCAATACTGCTTTCCTTGAATGGTGTTGTATGTTCAATTACAGATTTGTAGTGTTGTTTCTGCATGTATCTCGGTGCATCTTGTAGTCTGATCAACTGTGAAAATTGTATTGACAATCTTAAGGGCAATCTGTGTCAAGCAAGGCAAGTGGGGAATTTCAGTTCATTTAGGTGGCTGTCCTGTTTCAGCCTTCTCTCTTTCTTACAAGTTACACATAAACTAATATACTAGACTTATGTATAAAATATCTATCTGTTAGCTTAGCTAATGATTTACATTTTCAAAAGTACTATAATTTAAAGAGTAAATAAGAGGTAGATTCCATCATAGTTCTTTCCTAGCTTCTTACTAAAGGATCATCTTCTATGATAATATCCTTTCAATTGGAAACTGTGATTTAAACTATATCTCACTGTTTAAAGTGTACTTGGGACCCTGTGTGTGTGTCTTTCTCGGGATTTGTGGACATACTCCTTGTCTAGCCTTTATTATGTTCTCTTTGGAGAGCCAGGCTATTTGGTTGAGGAGAAATGTCCTGTGACATTACGGTCACATTACAGTGCGATTTACTGCCCCTTCCTTTGCTCCTGCCCAACTCTCCTGTCTTTGCTGAAAGGCTCTGGCCTCCTCACTCTAGTAGTCGGACCGTGGCCTCCTCACTGGCAGGACGAACGGCAATGAATTTTATTCAGTGCGGGTTGCCTAAAGACACAGGTTGGTGTCTACTTCAGATAGCAGCCAGCCTAGAGTAAAGCAGTAGGGAGCTAGGGAGCATGAGAGCATCCAAAAGTGTGAATAAGGAGAGGAAAAAAAAAAAAGGAAAAATTAGAGGGGAGAGGAGGGACATGAGGTGCTTTGTCAGTGGGGGTGAGTCGTGAAGCACGAGAGAAGATGGATGCCAAACTGGAGCAAACTGCAGCTGCTGAGTCTTGGTGGAGGCGGCTGCTGTGCAAGAAGGGGACGCTGCATCTGCTCCCTTATCTGCCCTGGGTGCTCCCGAATGCTGAGCATGGGGAGGAAGGATATGAGAAAATACGTACGCCAAGGAATGTAAGTGTCAGAATTCCATAGGACTGGACTCCTGCGTTGCTTTTTGCCCATTCTTTGTTCCTATTTTGTAGGTTGGTTTTTTTTTTTTTTTTTTTTTTTTTTTTTTTTTTTTTTTTTTCGTTGTTGATAAAGAGACAAACAGAGTCTTGTTCCCGAGTGGGGGGAGAAGCGGGTAAGCGCCGTGGAATGTCCTTTCACTGCCCTGCTCCGGCTCCAGGTCCGGGACGTGCGGGGATGTTAACGTATGAGCAATGGCCAAGTGTCAGAAAGTGAGCGACAAGGAAAACAAAGCCCAGCCAGTAACCTCGGGGCTTCGAAACTGAGCAAATGTTTATCGGCGTGCAATTCTGCTGGACATCACTGGATAAGAATGAGCTGATGTCACGCTTGGCAAGAGCAGCAGCTTGTTTTTTTCCACACAAACAGCACAACATGGCAAGGGGAAAAGGAGAGGGGATGGGTGGGAGGGGAGGAGGGGACAGAGGAGGAAAAGGGGAGAGCTGCTTGCTGTAAATCTAACTAATAAAAATATCTCAAAGCACGGTTTGTTTTGTTGGAAGGAGTCTCAGTGCTGGGACATAAATAGACAAAGGTTAAGGATGCTTCAGGGCTCCTCCTCCGCTGCAGATTTCTGACAGCCCTTGCGTAATTTGCTCTGAGCGGCTCCCAGCAGCCAGGGCACTCGGGGCTCATTCTTGCGGTCCTTATTCAACACGACCTCCCTTGGCTTTAATGGGAATTGTTGCTCGAATAAAGGAGTTCAGCTCTCGTGACCTCTGGTAGCTTCAGTGCCTGAATAGCAGCACCTCCCCTGGCCCCCTCTGCTCAGCCTCTCCTTATTCTTCTTTCAAGGCTCGATCCTATTTTATCATTTGAGTACGGCAAAATTTTAGCTGAAGAGAGAGAGCAAGAGTAAGGCTCTGAAACAGGGAACCTGGCCTTCTACCACATAGCTCCCTGCAGTGAAGATGTAGCAGTGCCCCACGAATGTGACAGCGAGCAGTGCTGGAAAGCTCCTCAGAAAAGGGAATACATGTGCATGTCGTGAGAGAGCAATTTTTCTTTTGAGCTGCAGGAATATGCTCCTCCGAAAGCAGAAGAACACAGGAAATGGTCAGCATCTAACCCATGGGCTGTCCATACCGGTACACTTACCAACGCACATGCAGTGTGGTTGGGATACGGCTTCTCTCTTCTAAAAGCTGGTAAAGGGCCTGGGGGAATATCAGATCTTTACTTTTTAGAATGCAAAAGGATTTTAAAACTGGATCATTTGGGGGGAAAATGCAAAAATGCTACAGATCCCTTTATCACCAAAACTCAGTTTCTTGTCACTTTGCTTTTAAAGCCACTGTATTAGTGTAGGTGGGCTAAGCTTTACATTTGAGTTACTGATTTCCTCAGGTGTATGCAATCCTCTGAAAACTTTTTGATTTGATAACTTCCTGATAGATACACATTATCTCATTCCAAAAAAAAAACTGCCTATGTGGTGTAGGTTGAGCAGATTTGAGTGGGCTCATCTGTGGAATGACTTTGCCAGACATAGGAACACTTCTGACCTCTTCCACAGTTGCTCGGCTATGGGTGAAGGCAAAGAACAACACAGCGGAGGTTGGGATAGGCTGGACAAAGACAAGCTGTTGCGTTTGTTTTTGTTGCCACCTAGAAATAAAGGTATTGTAGCAGGGAAGAAGGAGCAGTCAGACTCATTATGTGCTCTACTTCTTCCTTGAAATGAAATCAGATTCAAATCGGGTCAGGATCAAGTTAATCATTTCTGTACCTGCAAGTACACTCGTCTTCTAAATAATGTCAGGAACAAAAAAAATAGCTATTCATCTACTAACTAGTGCTGAAGGTATTAAAAAATGACAGGTGGCCCCAGGATTTTTTGAAAACATTTAAAAAAGTAATGCATTTTGAAGAAGGCCCCAAGAACCGAGTACTTTGAACTTCCAAGTTTTAATCTATTCTAAATTTTCTTACTTTCAAGACCATTGAGGAGTTGGATGTTGTTGCAGGTTGCTGATGCTAACGTGTCCTCTGTAATTTTCCTGTCCTCCGTCTCCCCTAACCCATGAGCTATATATATATATAATATGTGTGTATATATACAATATACATACATGTGTGTGTGTATATTATATATACAATATATACACATATACACAATATATATGTACATATATATTATATGCATATATGTACATATATACACAATATATATGTATATATTGTATATATAATATATACACACACACACATATATATGCGTATTGTTGGTGTGTTTTTGTATCACTTTTAGAGTTTTTTTGTTGGAATGAAGATGTTCATATATTCAACATGTTGCTATTTATTTGTATTAATGAAAACAAGAAATGATCCTTTTTATTTTGGGGCAAAAAAAGCCTTTTTTTTTAGGGGGGAAAAAAAACAGGTACTTTGTTTAATTGTCTCCACAGCTAGAGATTTTAAGCCTACCAAAAATTCCTCTATTACTTTCAAAAAATCTGGTTCATCTCCTTCTGTATCCCCTCTCTCAAATCCACTTCTGACAACCTCACTTCTGTAGAGTTTGAAAAAGCAGCACTGAAATTGCTGCAAGAGGCGATGGAACATTTATGTAAGACCTATATCCAAATGGCATCTGGAGCACATGCTTTCTGTTAACAGGTTAACAGCTTGTGCCAAGCTGTGCTGATGTTATGCATGAGACTTGCATGCAAACACATTTTAAACATGCAAAGTCTACTACTTTTGTACGGAACCTAAGAAAATACAGAGCATCTCCAGAAAATAGAGTACCTGGTGGCAACATCATCTTCCACTTACAGTGAATCAATGGTAGCAATTAGAAAACCCTGTGGCCTGGACTTACCCTTTTTAAAGCTTCAGTATTTTGCTGGACTTGGAATTTTATTTATATATATATATATTTATATTTATTTATATTTATACACACACACACACACACACACACACACACATATATATATATATATATATATAAAAAACATATAACCTGAAGAAGATCTTTGTGACCCTGAAGTTGCCAAGCTTACGGGCTGCGCACGTGGGCAAGCTACTGCAAGAGGCGGTCAGGCTGCGGCTGTGCTGCTAGGATCCACCCCGTGCCCCAGTACAGCTTGGGTCCAGCAGCTTTTCCTCCTTTCCTTGGCAGGGAAGTCACTTTAAATTACCTTGTATTTCCCCCGGGCACGTTACCTTGTATTTCCCCAGTGCTGGGAAGGTGGCTGTCAAGGAGCGGAGCTGCTCCGTGGGTGTCTGCCTGTGTTTGGTTGCCTGTGAAAGGAGATCGAAGCGCCAGCCGGGGGGCTGGTGGGGCTCAAGCCACTGTTTTAAGCATCACTTCTGATTTTGGGGGCCGCTCTGGGCTCTGTCCCTGCAGGAAAAGCTCCTAGCTGGTCACTTACAGGCATGCTGAGGGCCTGCAATTTATGGAAATGTTATTAAAAGCCTTAAAAAAAAAAAAAGTTTTATTTTATTTTTTTATTTTATTTTATTTTATTTTATTTTATTTTATTTTATTTTATTTTATTTTATTTTATTTTATTTTATTTTATTTTATTTTTCATGAAGAGTCTTTAAAACCTTTTTGGAAGTAGTTCTGCCTTTTTTTCCCCCCTCCCCTCCTTGTTTTTATAACAAAGGAGAGTACTGACCTGGCAACAGGGTTGTAAGGCCCTCAGAGCTCATCCCTTCCTGCTATTTTAGTTCTTATCGGGTCGGAACTGTCCACAGAGAATGTCAGAATTAATTGCTGTCAGTATCAACTACAGAGCTGCACTTTCAAATGGTCAGGGAACAGTGACAGAAGAGCAATTATATTTCTACATATACTAATATAAATATGGAGCAATCATTTTACAGCTCTGTGTTTTCTTTTTGCTCTTCAGTTTGCATTTTGCTCCTGAACTCCTTGCCCACTACCAATGCTGTGTGGCAGAATATGCCTTCCTAGGGGCGGCTGGCGGCAAGGGTTTCTTGGAGGGCCAAGTTGTATTATCCGTGTGTCAGGGTGGAGGGAAGGAGGTGATGCATAGCCTTAGCCTGTGGATTAACTTGCAAAAACTCCCTTCTTTTTCCTATGCGAAGGGATTTTTGCCTGCATTTATTTATGTTTTTATTTAGATCATTTGAGAGAGCTGCACAGGTCACCCACCAGGTAAATGACATGCAGTAAGTTTGAATTGTAGTATGTCAAGTCATAGTGTTTTTTTTTTCTTAAATCATACCAGATGACACATTCAACAGTTGAGTAACTCCATATTTCAAGTTTTTTTTTGGCAATCGTGCATATTTTCTAGTGTTATGAGCAGAAGGAGCGAACAGATGGCCTCATCAACCCCTAATGACTCCAACTGATACTGTCCTGGCACTGCAGGCATCCAAGGTGCCAGGTATATTTTTTTCTTTTGCCTTAGTGCAGTTGGAAGGCGGTGTGGGTAGTTCTGTGCCTAGGGGTTCTTGTAGTTGTTTTGCATTCCTGACTCTGCCCCAGTGCCAGGATAACTGCCTGTGTGTCTGCTGGGGTCCGGGGAAGGATGATACCAGCATTTTGTGCAGTTTCTAAGGCTGGCTGGCCCTGTTAGGAGCCAGCTTCTCCTGCTAGCTGGATGGAGGACAACCTTCAGAGGTTTCCAGGTACCTTCATGAACTGAGCCCCTCTGTGGAGGAGCTCAGAGGGAGTCCAAGCAAGGGGCTGGGCGGTATGGGCGAGGGGGGCTGCAGAGCAACACGTCTGTTCCCATGTTCAGTGGCAGAGCGCTGCTGGATCGGCTCTGTTAGATGTGATTCTGTGAGTGGCTTCTCTGCACCCAGGACAGGGGTCTTTCCTGCGTTAGTAGGAGACATTCTGGCAGAGGCTATAGAAGGTGCCAGTTCTTGTAAGGAACCTTAAAAGTGCCTTGAGAGAGGTGTGGTTTAAGATGAATGAAACTCTGCTTGGCATGTATGAATGGAGAGGTATCTATTTTGAAGTGCTACGGCGAGGAAGAAGTTTTACTGTAACATGACTGCTATTTTCCGTGATAAAATTAGGTAATAGCTTCAATGCTATGTATGAGCAGAACATCAGCAGACTGTATATTAAAAAAGCAGGGAGGGGGAGCATGTTTTTACAGCTGCACTGTAAAATGGGGGGAGGATAAAGGGCAGGAGAATTGAATTGTTATTTTGTGGGTCTCTCTGACCACGAAGGGAGCGACGCAGGCGCTTGGCAGAGCTGGAATGCGGAAGGCCCCTCCAGGCGGCCGGCTTGGAGACGCGGATCCCGGCTTTGTGGCCACGCAAGGATTCGGAATCATTGTCCTAGGATGTGGGGAGCCAGGGCTTGGGAACTCCCAAGCTTGTCAGCCACATGGTATTTCTTGTTACACGCGTAACTGGGGAAAGTGGTGCTCCCGGACACGACTAGCGAGGAATGTAGGAAAGACAGTGATGGGGAGGCAGTTATCTGTGCCACTGTCTCGTGTGAACAGCGTTGCAAAGATTCTTGTGAGTACAGATAGCTTATAAGGACAGGATTGTTGGTTCTTTTTTTCCTTCAGGGATTTTAAAACACTTCATGCATTGGCTTCGCTGTTGTGCTTTGTCTTTCTTTGAGGCACTTTGCCACTTGACAATATTTGATAAATAATGATAAACATAGAAGTAATATAGAGCACAACAGGCCGCTTATTTTTGTTTAGCGACTGAATGTTTTAGGTGACATAATAAACTACACACAACTAATTATTTTTTTAACCACTCTTAAAAGTAAATTTTGTGTTGTCACCTCCTGCCCTCACCAATTCAACCTTCAAGTAAATTGCAATATCCTGAGCGCTTATTATAGTTTTGTGCCAATGCCAGCTCCATATTCCCTTCTAGCCTTGGAAAATACCTTTATAATGCTGCAATACAATGCTGGGAACTGTAATAGCCGGTTAGAAACTAATACTGCAGGCAAGATGACATCTATTGTATCCCTGGATTTGCATCAGAAATCAGCTCAAATGGATGCGGGGAAAAATAAAAAGCAGACTGAAAAAGTGGAAGACTGCTTAAACTTGATTAGCCTGAATTGTGAAGATAGGAACAAAATCCATCTATTCATATACAGGTGGGAAGGAGTTTAAACCCTGACAGCAGGCATTAGGGAAAGAAACTAGTTAGATGGTAGGATCATTTAATAGGAAATGGATGTCCCTGAATAGTTTTGTTCAGTTTGGTAGTGGGTGGCTGCAGTAAAAATTTTAATCTGCTGAGACCAGCCAGGCTCCCAGGGTGATCCCAGGCCACACTGTAAACAGTAGGGATGTAGAGGACCAAACTGTCTCTCCTCTAATTCTGTTGGATTTGCTAGTAAATAACCACTTGTCCTTACAAACAAACAAGTCTATTGAAATTTGTTTTAAGAAAGAGTGAGAAGCAACTACTTAATTTCCATGAAGTGCATGTGTTAAGAGTTTCACAGGTATGGGGTCTATCACTTAAAGCTTCATCTACCCCTCCTAGGCTTTGCCACTCCTGAGTAGATAAGCTATTGCCAAGTTAAGCTGATCAGAGGACATCTTTCTGCAGTGCCCAAAACAAGGATTTTAAAAATTGGAGGCTTAGGCAATTAATAGTTTTGGATTATAAAGCATTATATATATAAATAATGGCCTACCTAGACAGAGGAATAAATATATTCCGAACTAAAATCTGCGTGAAAAGTTGCAGCTCGCATTGCTAGCAAAATGACTGAGTGATAAATTACATTTACAGCTGAGAAAATAATTTAGGGCAAAAAATGACAACTGTAGCATCCACAGATACTATTGTTTTCTGTTTTCCTTAATGCACATAGAGAGAAATCACTCTTCTAGTACTTGTGGCCAGAAAGTGCCAAAGTTATATATTAGCTAATGCTTCTTAAGAGACCTTCTTGGAAAAAGTATAGGGAAGGAGAAAGTATTCGGTGGTACTTTCACAGTTCATAGAAACTAAGTTCTGTGCCACAAATAAAACCAGAGGAGGCAACTGCCCAGCTTGACACTCCTGTTCCTTCCCTCATCACCCCAGTATTTGTGGGAAGCTGCAGCTTGGAGAGTTACCTGCAGACTGTGATAGTGAGAGGGAAGTAGGTCAAAGAAAGCAGCAGCGTGAAGAATGGAGGCACAGGAAGGCTCCCTGGTTGAGGGCAAGAAACTGGGAGTCAC
This sequence comes from Nothoprocta perdicaria, assembly GCF_003342845.1. NCBI lineage: Eukaryota > Metazoa > Chordata > Aves > Tinamiformes > Tinamidae > Nothoprocta > Nothoprocta perdicaria. The sequence goes on from NW_020455622.1 coordinate 458,561, forward strand.
CTCAAGCCAAGCATGAATGAGGATAAGATTGGGAATCGGACCTTGGAAAAGCAGGGCCAGAAATGTAGAGTGAAGTGTGGAGAGAAAGCAACCTGGCAACCACAGTTGGTTAAAAACTCTTAAAAAATTATATGCTGTAATACACATAGTGTGCTTTTTAAAATCTGAAAAAAATCTAGTGTCGTAATTAAGAGTGTGGGGATTTTTTTTTAATTGTACATGTCATGTGATCTTCAGTGGAGGAGGCTTTCTTTTCAACTTGGTGTGCACATCAGTTTTCAAGCAGCTGTGTGGAGGATGGTGTTGTGGGACCTCAGGTTGCCCTTCTGGTGTTATGTTGTTATGCTGTTATCACAGAATCACAGAATATTCAAGGTTGGAAGGGACCTTTACAGATCATCTAGTCCAACCTTCCTGCTCAAGCAGGGACACCTAAAGCATGTGGCACAGGGCGGCATCCAGGCGGGTTTTGAAGACCTCCAGAGAAGGAGACTCCACAACCTCCCTGGGCAGCCTGTTCCACTGCTCTGTCACCCTCACAGTAAAGAAGTTGCTCCTCACCTGGAGATGGAACTTCCTGTGTTTCAGCTTATGGCCATTTCCCCTTGTCCTATGGCTGGCCACCAATGAGAACAGCTTGTCCCCTTCTTCCCTGCATTCTCCCTTCATTGACTTACACATGTTAATCATATCCCCTCTCAGCCTTCTCTTCTCCAGAGAAAACAGGCCCAGCTCACTAAGTCTCTCCTCATACGAGAGATGTTCCATTCCCTTAATCATCTTAGTTGCTCTTCTCTGGAGCCTCTCGAGGAGCTCCACATCCCTCTTATACTGGGGAGCTCAGAACTGCCCCCAATATTCCAGGTGCGGCCTCCCCAGAGCTGAGGAAAGGGGCAGGATCACCACCCTTGACCTGCTGGCAACACTCCTCCTGATGCAGGCCAGGATCCCATTGGCCTTCTTGGCCACAAGGGCACACTGCTGCCTCATGGTTAACTTGGTGTCAACCAGGACTTCCAGGTGCCTCTCCGTGGAGCTGCTATTATGCTGCTGTTATGTTATGGTGAAGCTGGATGATCAGTTTGGAGGTCTGCTGCACTTGAGTCTAGTGAACCACAATGTCATTTTGTGGCAGTGTACATTGGCTCAGACATCACAGGATGTCTTAAAAGTTTGAGACTGCAGGTTTAGCATAGGTCTAACTTCAGAGGTGCTTCTCGGGGCAGTGGGATGGAGTGTAGGCCTTGGGATTACTGTGTTTTGTTCTGATTCTGAAGTCTGCTGCAAGAGATCAAAAGTGTCCACCCACTTTGTTTCTGATAGTACACTAAAGATAAGAAACGCACGTTTTTGTTTGGTATATGGCCATCCATATGTTTCATGAATATAACCACTAGTGGTTATACCTGAACAGTGTTGTGCTTCATTTGCAATTATATATCATCAGTAAAAGGTTTCATCAAGAGAGACAAATAGTCATTTAAAGGGAATTTTTTCAGGGAAGCAGTCTTCAAAATTTCTCTGACACTTTTAAACCAATTTTCTCCATCTGTTAAAAAATGAGATGCGGGAACTTGCTGACTGTAGGTGGTCTGTTTGTCAGTCTCGCTTCATGGCATGTGGTGGCAATAAATTGCAATTTATAACTGTGAAAATGGTAGCTGAAGAAGGTGCTCAGAAGTGTGATAAAAGCAACAGCTGGTAATATCAGTTGCTGCAATAGACGGTGTTACACGGCCAGGTGCTGGCGCTCGTGTCCTGCTCGCTACGTGTAGATAGACGGTGCGTGTGTGCCCGCCCGCGCAGGCCGTGTTGTCCAAAAGAGCCTTTTGGGTAACTTGGTCTTGCGCAAAAGGCATCCGAATAAGTCACTACGGCGAAAGACAGTTTGTGAAGTCAAATAATCTTGTGAACTGAAAGGAATCCGTAGTGGCTGCCTCTTTCTGCCTCATGGGAAGAACAGCAGAGCGTCCTCCTCCCCCACCGAATTTACCTGGAGAAAGTCTGCACACAGAGTTAGCAAAGTCAGTACACAGAACGGAAAGTCTGTACCCAGAACAGCAAACTCAGTGTGGGCTCAGCGTTGCGTGGGCGCCCTTGTGCTTACAGGTGGCTTTAGAGGTCACCTTTCCTCTGGAAACCACCAAGCACTGCTCTTTATTGCTCTGCTAGCACGTGCTAAGGATATAAATACCTGCACACTTTTACCCAAAATAATGTAGAGGAAAGCTTTTACCTTGAGTCAGCTAAAGGTGAAAACTAGCGTATTGCTAGTAACAGAATCAATTTGATCAGTTTTAATGTGCTATGTCATTTTATTTAAGAGATTGGATTTTTCTGCTTAGGCTGTCCCTTTTTTCTTCCATCTTGAAACTGGATTTTTTTTTTGAATGTGTTGGCAAATGTCAACCAAATTTTGCAGTGGGAGAGTAATGTGAAAGCTAGTTAAGGTCTGTTTTTTTCAAAGAAGACAGATGGGCAGGCAAAGGTGGGATCCTTTCAATGTCTTGAGTGCAGTGAAAGCTGAAAGGATACCTTGCTACTGCTTAAATGTGAGGTCCCGCTATGTTCCCTCTTCCTCTGGATCCTGCCTGTCCTGCCTTTAGTCTTTGATCTCCTGGTAAGCTGATTGCCCGGCTATCCTAGAGGAGGGGAAAAAATGCTGGATTTGTTCTCTCCCGTTTTAGTGACCTGAGTGATGTCACTGAGTGCAATATCCAAGCATCAGTGCTGGCTTGTGGTGAGGAAAATGAGGAAGGGCCTTCCCTGGTGTAGGGCACACGTGTGGGGGAGAGTGGGAAGAAACTGTTTACTTGGCTTTGGCAGTCTTCCAAAGGACCTTTACTAGATGCCTCTGTGGGAGAGACTCCATCAAATGCTGTGTTGAGGTCCCATATTGAAAAGGAACATCCAGACTTGGTTGCATCCAGCACTGCTGGAATTTGTTGTGTGAGGGATGACGAGGGATGTTCTTGTGTCGTTAGGCTGGGGGACAGCTGCTTCCTTGTGCTTCAGATAAATTACTTAATCCTTTGGTATCTCAGGTCTTCAACTTACAAAATGATGGTAATCTGCCTCTCGTCATATTTGTGTAGTGCCTGTGGTAATGGGGTCAGCCATGGCCTGCAGCTCTCACGTGCTTGCACAACCGAATGGTGGCACGTCCTAGGTCTGACTTGATAGGTTTTCAAAAACAGTGTTGCTGCAGATTAAATGCAGCTCGTTCCATGATGCACACCAAAATGACTGCCTCTCACCTTTCCTGAGAATTATCCTTCCTCATCAAAATTGGGTTTAATTTTGTACATTTGGATCTGTGGCAGGAAGACAGCCACGGCATTGCAACTGCAGAGCCAGAAATGCCCCTTTAGGAACTACTGCTTTGCTTTAGAGGTAAAGAATATCTGAGAGGAAGTGAAGTTGGCAGGCTCTTGGCTGCTTTGAGTTGCCTAAGCACAACTGTGTGCTTTTCAGCAGAATACCTTGCATACTTTTCCCCTGTGTGGAGGCTCAAATGCACGTTATGGGTGGACAGGTTTTCTGGCAACCACTCATGGCTTGTCCAAGGTGTAACAATAGTCTTATAATCACCAAGAGGCGTAACTAAACAACCATGAACTGAGATCTCAGGCTGTTCACTGTTTCTCCCTTTTGGCTGTTCATTTTTCCAAAAATTAAAATGGGGAAGCGTCCAGTGGATTCTGGTTTGCTTCCTTGCAGCTGAGCATTTTAATGCTATAAATCCTTTGTATCACTGAAACATTTGTGTTTTGTAGCAGCGTTCAAGGTCCCAGTCAAGGTCAGGCTCCATTGTGCTAAGATTGCTACTCATAGCAAGCACAAGCCAAAAGCCATCATGTCAGGGAAATAAAAAAGCTTCAGTGTTGCACAAAATTGTGGGTGAACATTACTGATGATGTATCGTCTATGTATCGTCTATGTATCTCCCTTATGAAATGGGATAAAGTTTTTGTAGTGTTCAGGATGAGTGTCTAAATAAAAGCAAGGTTCGATAGGAAGCCAGAAATAGCAATAAACATCCTTCTAGTGCAGGAATCACAGTTTCTTCTTGTCTAAGTTCTGCAGTCTTAACAGGGTGAAGGTCTGTGAGAGTGGTTTCTCTTTTTTCTTTTTTTTTCTTTTCTTTTTTTTTTTTTTTGTCTTAGTATCACAGCAAACTACATTTTAAAGAAGACAAAACGATGGAGGAGCAACAGCGGAGTTTTTTTTATATCCTGGTGAGGAACATCTTCAATTTGTAAGCAAGAGTTTACATTCTGTTAGGAGTCTGAGGCACAGCAGTCACACTGCGAGAGCATTCGGGCTATTAAATGATGGGCCCAGGAGCCTTGAGCCCATCTGTCACCCATGCAGAAGTAAGAGACAACGTGGTACAGCCTCCAAAGCCGGGGAAAAACTGCTGCTACAGCCAACATTCCTTGTCACCATAAAAACATGCTCTTTGCTCACATAATAGCTGTTCAGTTTGCCTACAGTCATTGTGTTCCCTCATTAAAGTGCGGAGCAATTCAAAATACACAGTTGGCAAAGCCAAATGTTGTCCTTGAGTGAATACATATTTTATTACAAAGTATTTTAAAAGCCCAATTATAGAAAATAAACTGACTTGAAAAAGACAGAGTGATCCACATTTAAGCCTAAAGATTTCTGCAAGCATAGCAAATACTTTACGTATGTATATTTTTAAAGTTCAGCTTCTTTCCGGTTGAGTTTTTACTAATGAAGTTTTTAGACTGAGTAATGTTTAGGAGAGTCCCTGTACAGCCTTTCAAGCTGTAACTTTTGGAGTGTGGCATGGAAGGTTTTACCTTGCTGCAAAAACATTTGTCTGTGTCTGTGGTGTATGACCTTTTCTTAAGAACTGCATGGCCTCAAATTTCCAAATACACGTTTTGACATCTCCTAACTGCAGTATTAAGTATATGCATTATATGTATTCATATATTTTAAAATTTTCTTTAGGCATTGCTGAAAGTACACCTTTTTTCAAGAACAAGAAATAAAGTGTACTTAGTTAAAGTTTGAAGATTTAATCAGGAAGAGCCCTGTAATTACGATTATCTTATCTCTTTAGAAGTATTTTGATGCCTCTTCCTGCCACATGCTCACATAATTGTTTCTTTTTTGTGTGTCATATTAAAGTCCTCCTCCATGGAGAATATATGGAAATGAGCATCCCTGTCCCCACTGTCCCCCTTGTCCCCCAAGTAGCTGTCTCCAAACTTGTGCACATTAGAGGTCAGGAGAGAGGACTCAGTCTCTAGGGATGTTGTCTCACCTACTTGTTCTGCAAATTATTATTGTACTTGGGATGTCTGGCAAAACACTCTCCTATTGCAATCACAATAAGAAAAGCAAGTATATGTCATTATAGTAGTTAAACTGCAGGCCGTGGCGAGCACGCTTTATATAGCTAGCTGGTCTTGCTAACTTCTATCTCAAGAGTTTTAGAAGTGCTCAGCAAGGGAAATGGTTGGGTTGTTCATTTTTAAATACCTTTGGAACACAGGGAAAATGCCTGAAAACTTGGAAAACAGTAGTAGTGCTTTTTAAGCTAAAACTAATGCTATCTTAAGAAAGGGTAGGTGAAATTATTCAAGGATGTTTTATTAATAGCAATCATAATTATGTAAATTCAGTGAGGAGTGGAAGAGCTGAAAAAAAGTTACTATCTTAGATTTACTTCACAAAGGTGAGTTTCATAAAAATGAATAGGCTAGTAAGAGGAAGAATTAGGAACAGCTGAACTGATGTGAGTTGCAGACAGCATAGGTGGCTTTGAAGGCTGGGAGAAAGTGTAGGTGAAAGTAGTCTTAAGAAGATTGCAGGCAAAAAAAAAAAAAAACTTTGAAAAAAGAAAGCCATAATATCATATTAGGATAATAAGAGTCTTTAAGCTCTAGCAAGTAAAATATAAATTCACCAGAAGACTGACATGCAACTTAAGAACAGCTTTCTAAAAAACATTTATAAAATCCTTTTACATTTGCCATAAGCTTGCCGAAGAGTCTGTGGAATCATCTTCAGAGAAGAATTATAGAAAAGCAAAATGAACTATTTGCATTAGCATTCACTACAAAAGAAGCAGGCCATTCTTTACAAGGGTAGCTGAGAGAAATGTTCCCAGAAGAGGTTTTAGGGGAAGTGGTAACATACACAGTAATAAAACTCCAGAAATGGGTAACAGAAGCAGGAACTCCCCTATAAAGTTGCTGAGCTACTGCTAATCACGGTTTATAATCTGTTGCTTCATTTTGGCTTGCTCTCAGGAGAAAAGGTGATGCAAGTGCAATGCCTTAAAAAGCAAGCCCTTGAAAAAGAGTGTTACCCGTTGGTAGGTCCAGCAAACAGATAAATATCATAGAAGCAAGCCCTTGAAAAAGAGTGTTACCCGTTGGTAGGTCCAGCAAACAGATAAATATTATAGAAACAACTGGAATATTTATCACCGTATGCAAAATTAAGCATTATTGCTTGTTGCCACAGTATACTGTGGAGATAAAAGCATACTTTTAAGAAGAGATTACTGAAATTCAAGTATCATACCTCCGTTGGTACCTACTGAGCACAGTATTTTGCCTCTGAAATTTTAAATAATTTTTGGAAACAGAAAAAATGCTGTAGGGGAGGAAGCACTGGAAAAGGCATTCTTCTCTAACTGTGCACTCTTGTCGAATACTGGAAGCAGTAGCCTGGGCAAGTTGGCTTCTGGTCTGCTTAAATGAGAGTCACTTTTCAAGTCCTTTTTCTTGTATTCCACCACAGTGATGGTTTGTTGATGACAGCTTTTCTTTCTGGCCTTAAAAGAAATAACAAGTCCACACCAGCATGTGCTTTGCTATCTGCAATCTGTAAATTAACAACAGTGGACCTTTTGGTTTTCTTTCTGTAATGTCTTGTGTTACTGCTGGAAAAGGGTTTTGAAAAGTGAAAATACGTAAGCCAAAACTGAATGTTCATGCTTTTCAAGTAGGAAAGTGCACCCGTTCTTGTCAGGATTATCTATTAAAACAGTTGAATATGACCACGGTTGGTTCCTCTGTATGCAGTATCAGTAGAGCATGTAAATTAATATAGCATTTTTTTCAAAAAGCTTTCCTTGTGGTCGTAAAAATGCTTTCTAAACTATCAGCTTTCTTCTGCTTGGTAGGATGTGATTTGTTGGAAGTGTACATTGACCTGGAACCAGCAAGGAGATGACTAAGAGGAAAATGGTTATAACATGCCTCTGCTCTGCCAAGGAATATGGAAACAATAACAGATTTGTTCAGGCTGTGGGTCAGCTAGCCTTGTAGTGATATATGATAGTTCTCTATGCATGACATACTGGTAACTACCCTTTAGGAGATGAAACGTGAATCCTTGTCTGTTTGTCCCAGTTGCTGATTAGCACCTTCATGAGTAAGCTGCTTATTGATGTACCCAAAGTAAATGTGAGTTCCTCATTTCTCCTGCTCATGAAGGCATGTAATGTCATCTGTCTTGTTTGGAAGAGAGTCAACAGCTTGGAAAATGAATATTCCATTTAATAAGAGATTGGAAGCTTTCGGTTCTGTTTTCTTCCTTTTTGAGACCGAAACCGTGCTTTTTAAGAAGAAGCAAATGTAATAAGGATATAGCTGAAATCAGGGGAATGCCCTTTCCTTAGCGAAGAGATAGTAGCTGAGGGGTTAGTGTGCCCTTGAGATGTGCTGGTGGCCAGTGTCAAGTTCTGGCAGATTGAGGAGTAACCCTGAAACACTCAGACCACTCTCTCTTTCCCCACCCCTCTCTCCCCCCTTCCTGGCTCTTGCAACAAGATAAATATGAAGTCAGTCTTTCAACAGATGTGATCTCATATCCTCCTGCAAATTGCATGTAGACCCGGGACTCAGGATGGCCCTGCTTACTGAGGAGTTCAAAGGCTGGGACAAGACTTTAAGAAGCAAGTAGTGATTTTCAGGAGGAGAGATGTTAAATGATAGCCATCACTGTGAATGATGGGTATCCCTTTTCTCTAAAAATGAAACTTTCTCAACACTGAATTGCTGGAGGCTTTTTGATGATCTCCTTAACTGCCCGTTAGTATGAGGACATAGGACACCAGCAGTACCCATTTTGATCTCTTGTTCTTTTTTGGTTTTAGTCTTTTCCTTTGGGCCTCCAGTTGCCCATGGGATGACAAGAAGTGCCCTGGTGTCTCTGGAGTGTGGGTGCTTGTGGAGCAGGTTTTGTGTTAAACCACGTGGGCTTACAGCCCGCAGCTGCCCAGAGAGGGGAGGCAGCAGAGCTGGAGTTCACACCATGGTGGGCCCTTTATGTCTGGCCTATCTCAGGCCTGACTTCCAGTCCTCCCTCAGGAAAATCCCTCTAGAATTAGCGTGTTCAAAGCCTCTCTTCCATTAAGGCTCAAGATGACCTTCAATTGCCACATGCTCTTTTTGTACCGATGCTACTGATTTGCTAACAAGTAAAATGCAGTGTATTAATGTTCATATTTACAGTATGTAGCAAGGTAATTGCTGTGTACAAACAAAGAAGAAGGGATGGATTTGTTGATGAGGGGAATTTCTAATGGCCAGGTAAAAGGCTGCATGTTCTTTTTCCTGCTATTGCTTCATTTAATTTTTCCTTTCCTATAGATGGCAATTCTAAGAAACATTTTCTCCTAGCATTGTCACATTGAGCCTTTTGAGCCTGAGCTAATTCCTTTGACTCCTCCCACTGCATCACTCAATCATTCTTCCTGGATTGTATTTCAGCCCCTGACTTCCTGCAAGGAAATTCCAGTTTCTGTCTCCCCTCTTTCACCTGAGCTCATGTTTTTCTGCATTGTGAATCACACGCTCTTTCCACTCTAGCTTTGCTTTTAGTTTTATGTAACCCGCCCAATGCTTTAAGTACATAATATAATTCTGAGTGACATACTTATTTATAGCTCTTCTTACAGTTGTTGCCCTATTTAGTTTCCAAATTCTTACGTGGCATAAATTAGCCTAAATACACACTTAGTCTTAATTAAAAGTCTCCTAAATAGTTTCCAACGTCTTTCTCCTTTTGGAGAAAGTTGGCGAGAGATTAATAATAAAAGAAAATTAGTGGTTTTGTTGTATGATGTATTTGATCTGAGCAGAAACAGTATGACAGCCTCAGGTGTATGGTGAACTCCTACTGCTTGCGTGAACATCCAGCATATTAAAAGTTGACAACGTTACTTATATTAATCTGGACAAGTAGCAGCAGCAAGTCCATCTGCAAGGAGTTTATTTATCAAACTGAGGAAGCCCTGGAGCATGTAAGGGGTGTGTGTGTGTGTGTGTGTGTGTATATATATATATATATATATAATATATATATAGTGTGTGTGTGTGTATATATATATATGTGTATGTATACACATACACACATATATGAGATTATTTCCTTCAGTGGGATTGTTGCCACTGAAGTTTTCTACTGCAGCTGAAAAGGGGCTTGAGAGACTTGCAACTGATATTGCTGGACCCAGGATTTTGCTTGTGGTGATTCTTTCTGGAACGTAAAGGTAGGGGGGCTGTTGTCAGCATGGGGTTTGGAGACCACCTAGGAAATTGTCCCGTTTCTCCCCCAGCCTTTTGGCTCAGGGAAGGCCCTGGAGTGGCAACAAGTCAGCCAAGAAGACTTTTTTCTTTCGGTGTGAGGAAAGAAGGATTTTATTTTGCATTGGGAAGCTGAGCGCAGCTTGAGAAAATAGTGTTGAGCTGATTCAAAGCAAACCTAGCTGACTGGATCAGATTGACATTGTCCTGGTTTTGTTGTCATTGCTATTTGTGAATCTTTTTGTAGGATGTAACCTTCTCGAATTGAGATAACTGTGAATCTAAGTTTTGGTTTCAATCTTGTTCACGGGTCCCTTGGCAAGCAAATTCACAGTTTGTTTGTAGCTTCCAATAGGCATGGGGGCATCCAAAATAGTTTCCATTTCCCGGAGAGGTGCATTCTTAGAAGTACTTTTCCAGCCCAAATGCCTCACATTTAATACTTTTTTTTAATTGCTTAGTGCAATGCTGGCTTACGTTTGCTCTTTAATGAATTTTCCTGTCAGTAAACTGAGATCCCCAAAGGCTCATGCATGCAGTCATGAAACTCGGTTTTTAAAGCTGGATGGATGTTTTTGAAAAAGAAAATTGTAAATATATGCTGTTTGTCACAGCTCATATCCCAGGAAAAAAGGTCTTCTAATGCTGAAGGAAAACAGAATGAAAATAAATAAATGAAAATAACATAAAAGCCTTAGCATTTAGCATCACTTTTTTTGGGAAAAAATCACTTCAGGGAAAATTGACAGAATGACATACATAGAGTTTAGCTGAGTTAGGCTCTCAAGTTGCACTACGCAAGTGACAGAGAATGGTCAGAAGAAATTTCTCTGGACAGTTTTGCCATTTGCTCCTTTGGATGTTGCCAATGTCACAATTTTAAGTCGTAGACCTTTGGGTGTGTGGCTTTGTAAAGCCTGAAATCATGTGAGTAGGTAACATTCTTCATTTAAAGAAATATACATTCTTAGTCTTTGGGGTTATACAGAAAAATCTTAAAATATGAAAGTGTTCTCAAGTCTCAAAAAAATGCAAGGCAGGGAAAGCATGGATGCTTTACCCTATATTTTTCTTTAACATATCGTTTCTTATTCAACTTTCTTTTAGGGTACCAGAGTGTTTTTAATGATTTTTTAAAAACTGTGGATGTAACTGAATGATTCTAGTAAAAAATAGTACAATTTCCATGCCCTTGGGAAATTGAGAACTTGGCACCTTTCTCATTTGATGAGTATTTAAATGAGGAGAGGCTTAATTTTTAAGAGTTTAGAATAGCTTGTGAAGAGAAGAAACAGAACATGAACAGGAGCATGGGTTATGCACCATGTCACTGAAAACCAGTCCCTTGTGCATTATAGCACTGCTTTTAGGACCTATGTTTAAGTTCTGTAAAAGAGGGCTGAGCTGCATTGCAAAGTGTTGTTTGCACTGCTTCTGTGAGTCCAAAATATCCCTAAATCTGCAATACCTGCTCTTCCCTGCGCTCTGCTTCATTGGGCTATTATACTGCTTAAGTCCATTCAGTAGTCCTTGATCCTGAATTAATTTTTCGTGACCTCTTTGAAAGCTTTTCTCCTGGATTTGTTCTACTGCCTCTCATTTTGCAATCGAACTGTTTAGTGATGCAAGCAGTTAGGTTAACTTCTTTGCTTCTCGCGCCTTACAGGACTCCTCAGTGGGCAGACATCTCCGACCAATGCCAAACTGGAGAAGCTGGACCCCCAGCAGGTGCTGCAGCTCTGTCTCCGCTACCAAGACCATCTCCACCAGTGTGCAGAAGCAGTAGCCTTCGACCAGAACGCCTTAGTGAAGCGTATCAAGGAGGTACTGCCCGTGGAGAGGGTGACTTCTGGTGGGAAAGGGCTCAAGGGCCGCACTGTGTCTGTCCTGAGCTAATGAATGAATGAACTGATGCTTGATGTAGATGGCCTTGGGTCACCTGTAGCCCTCTGCTCAAAAGCAAACCCCATAGAGAATCTGGGTATGTGCATTTCAAGCAGAGGTGCTTCCTGGCTTTCAAGGTGGTTACCCTTACACGGTATATTTATTGGTTATTTATTGGTTATCTCTGGTTCCCGGCTCTAAACACTGTGTGCTCCTCTAGTATCTCAGTACCTCTTCAGTACCATAAGTAACTATTAAAGAAATAAAAGATGTCTGTTTAAATGCTTAACATTTTGTTCTGCATCATTAGAGCATCAGCTCTAATTCAAGGAAATAAGTAGTAACCTTTATAGTTGGGGAAGGTAGTGTTTCTTTCTTGCTTCAATGCATTTGTGGAGCTCTGTCCTTGTTTCTGAGCTCACAGCAAGCTGCTCTTCTCTGACCATGCAACTTCTGCTTTCCATTTCTTCTAAAAGACCTACAGGATTTAAACTCGGCCCATATCAGGACACAAAATATCATATTATAGACCACAGGAGAGGCTGAATGTCTGTAGTAACAACTGGAAGCAAACAGCAAGCAAATCCTTATTACATATGCCTTATGGGAGAAGCAGAGAAGAGAAGGTGTCATCATCAGAAACAAGAAGCACAAGCAGGGGTGAAAATGCCAGTTGGGAAAAAGGATCTGGGACTGATCGTAGTCCAAGAGATGGTTGGATAGTTCCCCACATAGTGAGGAAGATAGTAACTAAACAGAGCAGGTGAGAGGAGGAATTGAATTTTTCTTCTCTTAAAACCAAATATAAAGTGATAGTCAAATACAAAGGTGTGTTGTTTAGTAGTCATTCCAACTACACAGTTGGAAAATTAAGCTCTTCATTGAGTGTATATACAATTAGGGCCTGAATTTGGGTTATTTGAGTTGTGACTTTCTGAACACTTTAGATTATACTTGTGATTTATCACTCTGAAAGACAAGCGTAATCCCCCAGAGGCATCTTACAGGATTGTTTCTTCCCATTTTGTGGCTATATTGTAGTCCTGATTCATTTTTAGAGATCTGCCAGGGCTACTATGAAGTACTTTGACTTTACTAATCAGACACAGAGAACTTGAGACAAATCCTATGAGAGAAAGGTTTCCATAATTTCTTCACTGTGTTTTTCTCCTTGTGCTGCTGCCTAGCTAGTAGATGGTCAGTGGGAGAATCCCTTTGTCTACATTTTAATGTGGACTGGAGGGACTATGTTCTTACCACTGGGCGATCATTTGAAAATCACTGATCTGACTATTTAGTTGGGGGTACTCATGGGGAAGAAGTAAATTCTGAGGATGTTCAACCTGTTACTTTCTCATACGTGTGTAACTAGTGATCTTGTAAGCAATAGAATGGCTAACAGTTTGTTAAAGTCAAGATGGACTGATGCCAGAGGAGATGGTATTTCAGAGAGTTTTTTTAGGTGTTCACAGGTGCTTTGAAGAACCAGTGAATGTTGCATTTGTCAATAGTCTGAGATTAAATACCTTTCAATGTCAAAAGAAAAAAAATTGAACAGGCGGTTAATTTTTACTCACGCTCTATAAAGAGCGACCTTGATTTGTTATACTGGCTTAGAGTTAAGAAATCCCACCTGACAAACTAGATAATAAATTTGATACATGGACTGTTTTGAGAAACTGCCATCACCATAAAATGGTAACTCCCAAGTAACATGGGAGCCATTAAAAGACAACCCCCTTTTCCTTTGGTGTATCAAGCTCCGAGGCCAGCTATTGCACAAGATGTAAAGATGGTTGCAGATGGTAGTGACTCAGATCACACAATCTCAGAAAAGGGATTTAATTGCCAGCCTAATGACAGTGTACTGCATTAATCCAAGCACATTGTAATTCTTTTGGCTGTTAAAGTGTGAGAGTGAATATCAGCTTGATTTGAAGTCATGGTGGAGTCTACGATCGGTTTTCTATAAAAATGCAACCTTAATTAATTGGATTTGCTTTCTCTTGGACCTGTGGCAGATTACCATTCCAGTCAGTGATGGTGATGTTTTCTTCCAGTTCACAAAGCTAACATTTTTTCATTAAAAAAAAAAATACTACGATATTTTGTTGATGTTATCACTGACGTCTTGATCACTGTCTTCTCCATAACAAAGTGAAGGAAAAGTGGATGCATCTGTAACTTGGGCAACTGGTCAAGTCCTCCCCTATTTTTTTGTCACAGCACTTAAGTAACTTCAGATGCTTTGAATCCCTCTGCCAGATCTGGTGGGTTTTTACTGTTCATTTTCATAAGAATTTTTAAATGTTTTTCTTGCAAGGGTTGTTCTGCGTGTGTGTTCTGGAGTAGCCGGGTGGGACCCGCTCAGCTCAAATCATTCCTTCCAAATTGTTTGGGCTCTCTTTAGTGCACTAAATTGAAATGCTGTTGACAGTTGTTGACAACAAAGGGTGTAGCTGAACTGGAGCAGAGTAGGTCTCTAGTTACAAGTGTGGACAAAGAAAATCGTATTTGGCCGTGCCCATTTGTCGTCAGTGATTTAGTTTTGCAGGGTAGACAAAACTTTGACTGTTGGTGAGGAGTAAAGGATGAAAAGAATATGAAGGTATTGCGAAAAGCATACTGTGTGCCTGAAGTAGAGAGAGTAAATTTCTGTATTTTCATCCTCATTTTAATTGTTAGTGTTTCTTTTTTTCCTCTTTCTTTAACCCTGGGTATATTGGAGTATTCTTTTCTTCTTCTGAAAACTGTCAACAAGGGGATAGTGCTTGTAGCTTTCCTACCAAATGCTGGTAAGCTTCAGTCCTTCGTTTCTGCTATTTATTCAAGGGCTGTTCACTTTTCACAGAATTTCACTATCTTCACTCCTATTGTATAGTATGCTATGGTCCCACTGACTGCAGCTAGATCTTTTTATTATTATTTTTCCATAACAAAATGACCCAGAACAAGTACCCTGTGCTTATTGTGTATGAGTCCAGAAAAAAAAAATCCATTTTTTGGCAAAATATAAAGTTCTGCTGCAAATTTATTGGTTCTTGATAGCTAATTACTGACGGGAGTAGCTAGTAAATCAGTTCACAACCTAAATTTGACATGGTTCTCAATTAAAAAGAGAAGAATCTAGGGAGAACAAGACCTTGCGTGTCAGTGGTTGCTAGAGCTGCTCTAAGTAGACCCATCTGTGTGTTTCCTTACTTTGGGGGCCACAGCAGTCTGGCTTGGCCCTCCATCCCATCTCCAAGTGTAGCCAGAAGTGCCTCGCAGTGGCCAGAGCCGCGGAGTCTGCGAAACTCGAGGGCCTTTGAGCTTTCCAGCTTCCTCTGGCTGTGCTCTGCCTCCAAGAACTGGCCTTCGCCAAGGGTTTCCTTGGAGGGAAGGAAGCGAAGGCTGTTGGAGAAGGTTGTTGGAGGGGAAAGTGTGGCTGAAGGTTGCTGGCCCAACTGTTTATCTTCAGCAGTTACACTTACTTGTACCTGAACTGTCCAGTTTTGGAAGAGATTGATTTTACCACAATAGTCTTTGCTTTAACTGCCATAAAAAGCAAAGCGCTTGAATCTTTTCAGGGAAACATAGCTAATATCCATTAAATATTATGTTTTGTATTAATTTTTGGCAGCTGACTCCCTGTATTTTGCAATACAGCATTAATTCCAGCATCAATGAAATATTTTATTTTTTTCCCCTCCTTATCTGTTTGAAAAACAACCGAACAGCAGTTTGAGATATCTGTGTGTGCTAATTCATGCTTATGGCATCTGACTACATTTGACAATTTACAAGAAAAAAGCCTGTGTCTTGCCTTATCTGGGTATGTCTGCCCTTGATATTTTATAGGGTAAAAAAATTTTAGTTTGGATTAATCATCCTACTGTTGATATATGTGAGCATACTGTTCAGATGGATGTGGAATCAGTATCTGGTTTATCTAGTGGTGAGTTTGTTAAAATGTGTACACTAAGAAAAATGCCTATTAAGAAAATAGCGAATGCATTATAAAAAGCTAAGATAAAAAAGACAGTAATAGCTAGTTAGCAGGTTAAACTTAACCGATATGTTGGGGATTCTACTGCACAGTGTTTAATGGTGGTGGCAGAGTTGCCCCACATTGTAGAGGATGTGCTACTTAAGGCTAAAAACCACTGCTGAGCCATGGCTTGCTAAACAGAGATAAAACAGTCTTGGTCTGCTGATTGGAGTGTTGCACTGCATCCCATAACACCAATCTCTTTAGTATATCTCTTTAGTATATGTCTGTAGGAGATGAAAAGGGCTTATTTGCAGTATTCTGTTGTTGTTGTTTCATTTTGTTTTGTGGTGGGTTTAGGATCCTGGCTATAAACAAGAGGATCTAAGGTCTCTGCATCCCATTTCTGCCTCTGCTGCGACAGCGCTGTAGGTCTGTGTAATAACTAGCTGAAAATGTTGAGCAGCTCCAGCCGCCATGGGATTTATGGGGGTTGTGGGCTCTCTTGACCAGGAGCCTCTGCCTCAGCCGTGATTTGTGAAATGGAGGGGTTCTATGAAGATGAGTTTCGAGATAAACATTGACCAGCACTAAATATTAGGTATGATGTTAGAGGGGATCTCCAAATGAAGCTTGGAGAATATTGTCAGAGTTACATTAATATGAGTTACTGGCATGCTACTTGGCAAATTGCAGTGTATGGCTTTTTTCATACTTAAAATTTTTCAGTGTAATGGCTGATTTTATTGAATAAATATTCTAGAGTAGTATGTGCATGGATTTCTTTTAACAGTTTGCTGCAGAAAGTAATTGTAATAGGTTTTTCTCACATGTAGTTAAGATTTAAAATTTGTAGCTAAGTTTAAAATCTGGCTAGTAAATGACTTTTGCGGCTCTGGGTGCACCAGTGTCTCCCAATACAGTTTTGAGAAGCATTATGCACAAGCACTTTTCAGCTTGTCCCAAATACTTAAGGCTCATAAACTTGTGATTCATCCATCCTTTTCACCACACATTCCAAGTAAAATATGCTCAGCAAATTCGTGGACTTAGGAATTTTAATTTAGTTTTTGTGAATGCCTTTTGGCTTTTGGACTTTCACTGCAAATATGCTGCTTCTGTGGCTTCTTCTTTTTAGAAGGGACCTGTTACCTAGTGAAAAATGCGCTGGGAAATGTGGCCTATAGCGGTCATCAACATTGTTCTGCTCCATCCTGAGGGAAGGATGGATTTGCAATGAGTAGGGCGTTTGGCTTTGGAACTGTCCTGTTCCAGAGGCTGGAGGACTAGGAAGTGGTAGGGAGAGCCTGTCAAGGTTTGGAATTCCACAGTGGAGATTTAAGGGCGAAGTATGCAGAAGGTGGTGGAAAAGGAAAAGGCTCTCTAAGTATGAGATGCGAGTCCATCAACAGGAATAAAAGTTGGGCCAGAAACCTTGGAAAGACACTGCCTGGCTTACAGGGCTGCTCAGACTAAGATTTTTGGATGGATTTTATTGAGCTGCATATTTGTTTTCCATGGGACTGGAGTTCTGTGCAGCAGTTAACACTTTGGATGTGAAAGCGCTGCAAGCACAAGGGACTTGCATGGAATAACATACAACATTAGCTGATTTTCTTAGCTCTGAATCTCCTGAGCAGAGAGCTGCAGACCCTGTAGGATTCACGCAGTGCTCGCAGTGGTCACAGCTGAGCAGCTTCCCTTCTGAGACTGGACTGAAGGCATGGTGAGTAGTGTGGAGGTGTGTTTCTGTTCTTGTTTCAGGTCAGCTTCCTTCTTAGTACTCTGGGTGTCAGACTTTCGATGCTCTTATTTTTAGTTTGGGTTTCCCTGCAGGTGCTTGTATTGTAGGGTGTCAGAGCTGTTGTCTCCAGCACTAGTTATGAAACCCGTTTTCAGCAGACCTGCCCTGAAAATGGAGCAATTAGGTGCATTAAATATGTTCTTCAGCCTTTTGGAATGATGAGATTGATGACAACTATGGCAATCAGGCTCTTTATTTCTCTTTTCTTGTCTGATGAAGTGTTATTTATAAAGAAGAGAATTTTAACTGAGCAGGCAATGTCATGCAGAAATAAATGTGCTGCGTTGTTGAGCTGGGAGCTGCAATCATGTCCTTTCGTTGATACTGTTTTTCTTCCTCTAGCCCAGTGTGCTAGTACCTAGAGCCAGGGAGTAGCGGAGAGATGTTTCAATCAGCCAAAATGAAAATGAAAATCTGCTTTTGAAATGAGTTCACAGTCACCATTTTAATGCACAGAATAGATGTCTTGCTGCGTATGCCCTAGGCACATGGCCAGTGCTCTTCTGTACATGAACTTTATGAAGTGATCTAGCAGTTATTAAGGAAGAAGAGAGACTGTTTAAATTGAAATCCATTTTATTAACATGCACTGCTTCATCAGGCATCGTTAAAAAGCAGTTCCTCATTCCTACAGCATGTATGCAAAACCAGTTTAACCATTCTCCTGTCTCTTGTTTTCTGTGCTTTGGTTCCTTATGGTGTTTTGGGAAAAGATGAGATCCGAAATGGAATCCTTTCCACCATCAGATTTCCAAGAAAAGATGGGAAATAAATCTTAAGCAGATATCATGCAGCCAGAAAGATTTGCATTATTATAAAACGTAGGCACTCGAAAGTTTAGCACACCAAGCCTTATGTTAACTCTTTGAGCAATATTAGTTCATGGAGCTTACAGTTTTCTCATGGAAGAAGAAGAACCAGTGTCCAGTTTCCTTTCAGGGCTTGTTTAAGCTGCGGGAGATTGCCTGAATATCTTATTTTAGCTTTGTTACCCAGGCCATAAAAAAAAAAAAAAAAAAGAAAACGTGAGAAGGGTGCCTGGAGAGTGGAGACCCTCGGGGAGCAAATGGGGGCTGCCTTACTTGTTTGGCAATGCAGAAAGAAGACCAAAAATGGAATCTTCTGTCTCTCTAAAGTGGTCTAGTACTTGCAAGGGTTAAAAATGCCAGGAAGAATCATCTACAGAAGATCATTCTTAGTGATAACGTCATGTTTCAGTGCTCCATTGAAATTTTCAAGGCATCATCTTTACCTCTAAGTGAGAATTAGATTTTTGTGTAGTTTTGTTTTTCTGGAATGTTAACTAAAAGGTGCTCAGCAGTTGGACACTTATTTAAGATATCTTGGCTGATATTATCTGCAAATATTTGGAGTTGTAGTTTGGGGGCAGGGAGCAGGCACGGACCTCGTGTTAGGAGCGCTGTAATTAGCATTTGGATGTAAATCAGATGTGATCTGCAAAGATGATTTCATGTTAAAAGGATTGGTAACCCTCTGTGCAAATAATCTGTCCATCTTGCTGTTTATGATGAATAGGATTTCTTTTTAATGTTTGTATAACACTGGGCCATGAGTGTTTCTATGTGAGAACCCTGATAGCAGTTATTTCAGCAGTAATCTGGACATATGAAAATTGTAATTTGTTGGTAATTAGTTGCTATGGACCTTGTTCCTAACTGATATGACCTGTGCCTGTGGGACCTAGTATCACACACTGATACAGGATAGTAGGATACCTTATAGTCAAGAATATTAACTATGCTGGACTGTGGTGTAGTGGGAAAAAAATGCCACTTACCTGAAGGGAAAGTGATCCATTTGTCTAAAGGGAAAGTGATCCATTTGAAGAATATTTATTGAGTCTGGCAAGTTATTCAAAAAATAAAATCCCCAAACAGTTCAATTTTAGCTGAGGAAAATGCTCACGTATTTTTATAACAGAAGCATATTATAAAAGAATTTATAGAGTTTTTAAGGTCATAAAGGAGTCTTGGATTGTAGCCTTCCCTTTTGTTTGAGCCAGTCCACACTATTTAATTCTTGATGATGCCCCTGCTAAGCTTCAATTGAACTGAAGATGAACTACTTATTTTTTCAGCTAAAAGCTCTCCTGCTGTGTCATAGCATAAATTTTCAAATGCCTTTTGACATTTTTTTTTCTTCTGGAGATCTATTTGTAGACATGAACAAGCAGAAAGGGGAATTCGGCCTTTCTTGAAGGCTCAGTACAATAAACGTGGACTCTCAGAGTGACTTAGAGTTGTGTCTGGCCGCCTGTCGACCTCCTGTGTGCATCGTTCGCCTTGGTGATGCTGTATCCTTCTGCTATCATACTAGGAACAATAGAGTAATCTACAGGCAATGGCTTCAACAGAGCTTGCTGTGATCAAGATTTCCTTGGGGCCTTCCTGAAGAAGACACTTGAGTAGTTGTGTTGACCTCCAGAGAAGCTCTGGGACGTTTGAACTTCAGCTGCATGGGAGTGTGATGGAGGAGTCAGCTTTAAAGGTGACGCTTCTGGAAGTGAAGGTGTTTGACCCCTTCCTGTCATCCTCAGGACGTGGGTTGCTCATCCTTTGTGTTCTGTTTGGGCGTAAGACAGTCAATGTAGAGCTTCAAAAGAATCTTTCAAAAATCTTTTATGTCATCAGTTTCTCTTACAGTTAGAGCTGTCATATATTTAAGTTTCCTGCTGGGAGAAGAAATTGGATTTGGACGTTTTGTATGAGAAGTGAGGGAAATAGCACAAGCTTCATCTGGGCTGCCCGATGTCACGAACTGCCCACGTTGTGCCTGCTGAGCGCTTGGGCCTCCGCATGTCCCACAGCGCAGAGCCGCGTGCGGACCGCACAGCCCATCTGCACGGCACGCGGCAGGGAGCTCCCCGAAGCCAGAGGTGTTGAACTTGTTAGGTGCTTGAACCAGGCTGGAACCCTTCCTTATCCCTGCAGTTCTCCAGACAAAAAGAAGAGGGAGCCCTAGAGAGTTGTAGCTTTTTGCCTCTTCCTTCTTAAGGAATTAGTTAAAACTCCGCGCTGGCATTTCAGGGAACAGAGGTTTGAGAGCCTTTTCTCATGAGGCAGTGGTTTTCTGTACTCCATCCCTGGCTTGGTGAATGTCTAACCCTGAGTAAATATGGTAAAACAGTCAAATTTTTGAAGGACTTTTTGTGGAACATAGGAAAAGAAGGGCTACAAATATCACATCTCAAGCATGAGGTGTGAAAAATACCATTAATCAGGTGGCTTACGAATGTGTTTTGGGTAGCAGCTTTTCACTTTAAAATGGAAACTGTGGGTTTTTTTTTCCCTTGATAAACATCTCATTAGTGATACTGGTTGTCCTTCTTCAAATCAAAACTTACTTGGTAGGAAGAAGAGCTTCCTTAAAATAAGTTGATCTGACATGTTAACAATCCAGAATTGAAATATTAAGTAAAACCTTAATGGCAAATAACATTTGCAAATGCTGTTGTCCTTATATATGTATTCAAGCTCTGGATATATTTTATATAGTAGAACTATATATAATGGATATATATAAATGTGGATATATAATAGGACTATTGGATATATATGGATATATAATAGGACTATTTTGAATGAGTAACGAGTCATTCCTTCAGAGTATGAGTAATGAGTAATTCCTTCAGAAATGGAGGAATTAAAGGCCCTGTTTTTAAAGCAGAAATATTAGGCTGCCTGTCATGATTTGTGGAAGTTACCATTTAAGTAACAGATCAGTCTGTAACAGACGCAGGTTTTTCTTTCTCTAGGAGCAG
This sequence comes from Nothoprocta perdicaria, assembly GCF_003342845.1. Lineage (NCBI taxonomy): Eukaryota > Metazoa > Chordata > Aves > Tinamiformes > Tinamidae > Nothoprocta > Nothoprocta perdicaria. The sequence goes on from NW_020455622.1 coordinate 479,578, forward strand.
CTAATCAAAGACAGGCCAGGATTCTCTGATTCAGTTCTTCAGCATTTTACTGCTACAAAAGGGGCATTTTATAAGGATGCTGAACGCGCCGTTTCATTCATATTATGTATTGACTGGGTGTTTTGTGTTTTTCCACCTCTAAACTTTGTCCATTGAGAGAGATGGGGAAAAGCATTTTTACTGCTTTGAATGTAATAGCATTTCATAGTTTTGATAAAATCTAGCTTACAATCTCACAAGCTTGTCAAAACCTCCTTTTTTGTCCTTTTATTTTAACTTTGAGATCAAAACCAGATTCTTAATTTCCACACAGAAATAAATGAGCAGCAGTGCAGTTCCTGAGTCTGTCAGAACTGAGTATGTGAGAACCTTTTTGTTGACAACCTGTTCTTTCTAAGTAGATTTAAAACAGCACTGTTAGATGGGGCATGCTGGTGCATCTTTGCACATTACTTTTATTTCTCAGAAATGATTTTTTGGAGGATTTGGATATTTGCATATTTGAATATTTGGAGGATAAATTGTAAACAAATTACAATTTATTCCGTGAAAGGAGTGAGTGATTGACATAGGAAGCTGTGAGCAAGGAACCGGCAGCACTTGATGGCACTTTGGTGACTGCTGCTGAAGATTGATTCAACAAGCTGATCTGACAGAGGAATAAACTGCTGAAAAGAGAGCCTCGAGAGGGAAGGGTGGTTACTCTCCATGGTGTTAAGGGACAGGTTTGTAAGAAAAGTCCAGCAGGACAGGACCATGGTGTCTCCCCAAGCTGGAGAGCTGGTTGTAGCATCGGCAGCACCAGATGATTTCACAGAATCACAGACTGGTTGAGGTTGGAAGGGAGCTCTAGGGATCATGCAGTCTAGCCCCACTGCTGCTGGCCCTCTTCTTCCACACCTGTGATGTGGGGCGCTGCTCCCTTCACATGCTTGGAGGTCTGTATGTTGAGCGGGTTTGGGTGAGAGGTAGGTACAGTTTTGATCATAGATGTAGGATCCTTTTTTTAGTAACGGTGATAGTCTTAACGCGGGTTTGGAGGGCTGCCAGTTGGCAGAGGGATGCTGGTAGCTCTCAAGCAGAGCATCCTTGAACAGAGCCGTGATGGACTGCAGAGTTGGGATGCAGGGTAGCTACAAAAACAGCCTGGCTGGCAATGCAATATAGAGGAGAAGATTACATAACAGTAGAATAGCTAATTTCAAGAATGGCCCTACTGATTCTTTAAATTCTGAATTATTTTGTGCAGCTCAAGGCCCCCTTCACAAAACAGATTAAACTTGGAGTAGCAGGTTCAGCAGGCTGCTGAGCCTGCTTATGAATTCTCATACACGCTGTTGTGTATCTATCTGCTGTAGCTCAAGAGACCATGTGTGAATTTGATTGTAAAAGTCTTTCGAAGTAGAGCTGTATGGCTGTACTGGCCAGGCCCTGCCCTGTTGATGTTGATGTTACTGAAATTCATTAAAATGACTAGTGCACGTTCTGCAGGGTGATGCAGCACCATGATCTGCGCAATGCCCAGGCTAGGTATTGCCCTGGCTGCTGTTTAGAGCAATGACAAAGGAGAAAAGGGAGTATTTTAATACAGGGTTAAGTCTTGGATGTGATCAGCAAAACTTAGAGGCAAAGGGAATTGTTTACTAGGCAGCAGAGCAGAGGAGCTGCACTCGTGACGGATACTGAGGAGTGGGATGTGGGATCCCAGGCTGGCTCCTAGCTTTCCTTGCTGTTCCTGCCCCAGCTAAGATGCCCATCCAGTAAGTTTGTCACTTAGCAGCGCATGGGAGAGGTGGGAAACAGAGGATGTTCCCGTCATCAGGAAGCCATCGCAATCTAATGTGCCAACTTTGCGTGGTGTTATCAAAGTAAGAGAGGGGAGGGAATTAAAAAAAAAAAAAAGCGCCATTCATTGAGCACATTTGTTTCCAGAAGGAGGAGCTGTCTTCGTTTTGAGTGCTTTGATTGTCAAGTATTTTCACACCAACACATGGTGACTAACATTCCTTGCAGTCATGTTCCTGCCTGGCGCTTCCAGATGTGACTTTTTTGCAGCTGCTGGAAGGAGCTCATCCGAACCCAGCTGGACACCTGACACAGCAGAGGGAAAGGTCCCTGTGCCTGGATTGCTGCTGCAATGAGGATTATGCCCTAATTGCGGTGGAGTTTGAGCAACAGCAATAGAGGAGGGGAGGAAATGATTAGGACAGAGCCACAGTAAAAAAGCGGACATCCAGCTGAGCTCTGGAAGGCTGAATTACTGAATGGGGGAAAAAAAAACAAAGCATTTTTTTCTTCAGTGGTATTTTTGAAAGAGGGAATGGAGAAGGTGGGTGGGCAGAGCATCTTTCTATGATTCTGTTTTGGTTTGTTACCGATGTCAATAGTGCCGATGCGTTTGGTTCCAAGTTTGATGAATTTATGATCATGTTCACACGCATCTCTTTTAATTCTGAAATTAAAGAAAATACGTCTGGCTGTGGTTTTCATTTTCAGTCATTGAACTGAAAAGATGTGGCCTCTATTTCCCAGAGCTCAGGACACTAACATGTCCATGCCAGGTGTACTGCAAAATTGCACTAAGTTGGAGGTGTGCGTCTGTGTGTGTATAGAGATTGGGTTTGTTTTGAGCACAGCCTCGAAAAGAGCTGGGCAGTGTCCAGTGCTGACCTCAGCCTTGGGTGGGCTACATTAATGTCTTTATTCTGCTTGGCAGTGTGGGAAAAAGAATTCTAAAATAAATGCAAGAATGCGTGGGGTGCGATTGCCTGAAAGGGCCCTCGGTCGCCTTTGTGCTTTATCAGCTGCTTGCAAGGGGCCTGTGTGATGCCGAGAGCCTCCGGGGCCTTGCTGGGTGGCACGTGGCTGGTGCCGCGGGGACGGGCCCCACGGAGCCGTTGCGGTGGGGAAGCATCCGCCGAAGCTGCACCGCAGCTGGAAGTAATTGCGAGTCTGCTTTCATGGGAAGGAAGGAGGGCCTGGTAGGTGTCATTTCATGCTCAAAATGTGAGGATAAGTCATGAATTCCCGTCTCACTGCTGTCGATGTATAGGGGAGTCCTGGGCTTAGGATTTGGGTCCTTTTTCAGAATATCACTGGACAGAGGAAAGAACAAACATATTATGGTGGAAGGTGAGTTTCAAGTTTGTCCATTTTCTTAATAGATTATGTTCATGAAATGAAAGTTGAAAAATGTTTCATAGATTGCAAGAAGGGAAATAATGTTGTCTTCTACTCTCACGATGCCCAGTTCCATGTTCTGTGCTTTGATGGGACCAATTGCTTTGGAAAAAAAACAGGAGGTGCAATAAGTGCTCTCACTCCTTCTGTAAGAACAGACTTCCCTTTCTCTAAGACCTGTGGAAGAGCTCCCATCTTGCCTATTATGCAGGTAGAGTAGCCGCGTACTTGACTCTACTGGTTTCACAGCATCACAGGTTGGCTGAGGTCGGAAGGGGCCTCTAGAGATCATCTAGTCCAACCCCCCTGCTCCAGCAGGGACACCCAGAGCACGGGGCACAGGGCGGCATCCAGGCGTGTTTTGAAGACCTCCAGAGAAGGAGACTCCACAGCCTCCCTGGGCAGCCTGTGCCAGGGCTCTGTCACCCTCACAAGGGAAGAAGTTCTTCCTTACATGGAGATGGAACTTCGTGTGTTTTGCTCTTGTCTCTTTCACTCTTAATAGGCTTCTGCTCCAGGCTTTTGAGTCTCTCAATTTGTCTTCTCTACCCGTGAACTGGTTACTTCACCAATTTTGACAGAGGAATTCTTGAACTCCGAGGCAAGCAGGCTGCTGCGGTGGTGACGCCTTGACGGAGGGGCTGGTGGCAGAGCAGCCCCACGTCCATCAGAGCTTGTGGGGACGCAGTGGCAGCCTGCCTACTGGAGAGCCCCTCGTGCCTGTGCTGGCCTAGCTCAGTGGGAAACCCCAGGCGAGCAGAGCAGAAACAGCAGCTCCAACAGACCCTGGCATCTGCAGGTTGTATTAGGGTGGTAGAAAAGCCCCTCGAGGCAGGAGGTGGTGGGAGCCGCTCCGAGAGGGCAGGCGCGTCCGTCTGGCCCTTTTGAGACGTCTTGAAAAAACGTGGGCTGCCTTGGCTGCGTGCAAACGAACGGCTCTTGCGTAAGCTCCATTCCTCCAGATGTTTTTTATTGCCACTGTAGGGAGTTAAACAGTACCAGGATTAAGCAGATTCTTATGTGCATTCCCTGTCCATCATAGATTCCAGCAAGACAGGTTTTAGGCTCTGTGGTGGGTGTGTATGGTTGGCCCTTCTGAGTCCTGCAGCTCAAGGTCCGTTCTGAGCGTTGGGGAAACTGGAGAGGCCAAAGCACCAGTATTGGTGCTGGAGGGGACTCACTTTGCCGGGGGGAGGCAGGAAGGAGGTAAGTGCGTGTTTAGACCTGTTTCAAGGAAAGCTGCAAAGAGGCATTGGCGCTTGTAGCCATGGCCATCTTAACACATAGCTGTCTTTCTTTTTTTATTATTTTTTCCCCTTTTAAAAAGAGCAAATTCAATCTGAGTAAAAATTGGCCTTTCCTCACAGATACTCAGCTGTGTTTCTCACAGCTTCCAGGGTTGCTAGCTGTGCAGTTGCCATGGCCTCCATGGCAGACAAACTTCAATACTCCATATAGGGAACTCACTGGAAATGGGCATTTCCCGCCTTTCTCTTTTTCCTTTTTTTTTTGGGGGGGGCAGCTTTTTTACAGCCACTGTGAATTCATCCAAAAGTAGCCAAGAGCTTGGAAGGCCGCTCTGTGTTTCTTCCTCCCTTTGCAGGTCAACATCTCTGGGTTCCTCTTCTCAGTAAGCACTGCTCATGTTCACACGTGTTTGCAAGGAGCCCAAGAGTCAACAGATTGGTAGGACTGACCCTGACAGAACGGGGGTGGAGATTTGTTGTTGTTGTTATTTCAGAGCTTGGTAGGTAACAGATTTGCCTCTTGCATGGAAGTGAGAGGCCATGTGAAGAAACCTGTTGGTGGAGGAACACATTAAAACCAGGGTAAGCTTCTGCTGGTTGTGTCGCGTGCTGTTGTGCTCAGTGAGGCACACTGACTTTTGAAGGGCCGCCAGCTGTTGCCTCTCGTTAGGTAGGATGTTTTAGGTACTGGATTGAATTTACTTTCATCCTGTGCAGGCCTGATGGTGGTCTGCTTTCACACACTTCTGGTTTGCAGGGCTAGTGCCAAACTACTGAATTATTAAGCTAGATTTTTAATAGAAACCCCTATGTAGGCTTAAATTGTTTCCACTCTATTTGGAGTTTCCTGCTCCAATGGTTTTTATTTTGTTTCATGCCTGAAAGCCTAGAGGGAGGAATTCACAGGAAAGCACGGCGGCCAAAGGGAAGATTTAAGCCTGAAAGAACAGAAAGTCTAGAAGAAATAAGAGGTTAATTGATACTGTATCCACCTCTGATGGAGGTGATGGAAAAAAAACCCACTTCCTAATGCTCATGTCAGTTTAGCAGAAACTTGGGTATTTGTTTTTAATGCATTTCGGAACATACACTTCTCAATAAAGTGTTTTCTTCGTGACTGTTTCTTCATCTACCCCTTCCCTGGAGCTCCAAAGGAACTCCCCCCTTTCATTCCGGGTGTTGTTCCTGTCCTGCTGGCGGCAGCATCAGGGTTCACCCCATAACAAGGAAACTCTTAGCCCCCACCGGGGCAAGCCTCTTGTGGGATCTCATCCCTTTTCCAGGGAATCCTCATCCATACAGAGCCCAGCCACTGCGCACTGGGCCACAATTACACGTGTGGGTGTGGGCTGTGTGTAGAAGTGCACAGTTACCTCTGGTCAGCGCAGTCTGCCGTGTTAAATCCCTGATGATGGGTGCTGTCACCCTCCCCCAGCCCTCCACATGGGTTGACTCTGCTCCGGAGTTACAACTGGTGATATTGGTTGGACCTGAACTTTCCTTTTCTGATGAGGGGCTGCTTCATCGTGAGCCTCCGTCCTGTGGTGCGGTGAGTGGTGGGAGAGATGTGGAAACATGCTGACGAAAACAAGAGGTAGGGGGCTAAAACTACCCCACATGCGGTGGTTTCTGCCCTTCCCATGACTGCCACTTCCCTGGGCACGTGCTGGGTCACCGCTAGTGCTGAAGCCAGAGCTGGTCCCCAGTGCTCATCCTGCCTCGGATGAGGAGAATCTGTTTCGTGGGCACTGTGTGCTTGGAGTCAGACACGTGCCTGCACTAGGGCTGGAATAGCCAACACAATTGTAGTAATGGGGTTTTAGATGTTTTTTCTTTGGGGGGATTTTGGAATAAATCTGTTACAGAGTGCTGAGAATGAAAGGTTATGGTGGGTCTTCCAATGTGCAGAGCAATTTAAGCAGTAATGACTGAGCTTGTTTTGGATGCAGTATTAACAGCTATCAGCTGAATCCGTGGAGTTTACAGATACAGCAGAACAGAAAGTTAGGCTATGAATTACAGAAGTTGCCCTCATAGCTCTGTGGCAGGAATAGCAGGAATGGCAGGAACTGTGGTTCCTGTAATTGTAATAAGACTGCGTCTGTGTTTTGTTACTTACCATGTTTAATTGCATGAGTGATTTACTTAATGCTTCTCCTGGGGTCACTCATAACACTTTTATTTTTAGGATTCAGGGAAATTAGGGCCACTAGTATTGTGGTTTTTCAAGGCAGGCATTTCCCAGACAAGGAAGGCAGTAGCACCGGTAACTTAGCTGCCATGTAACCTGGCTAAGCCAGTGAAATTCACCCTGGCAGGGAAGGTGGAATTTAATGCTTTCAGGTGAACAATCTCCACTGAAAATGTACATGTTTAGGGAGAAGGCACCATTTCACTGGGTGTGGATACTCTCATGGTTTATTAGGAAATCTCTGGCAATGCTTGTTGGTATTAAATCCTGTAAAGAAAGAATTTGTAGGTCAGTACTCAGTGTATGGCTGTAGAGCTAGGTGGTCATACACCCTCCATGTCCAATAGCTATGAATTATGTCGTTTCATGCTCAGGACCAACTGGTCACGGGCCAGCAGAGGGGTTCCTGCGGGCTGCTATCACGCTTCATGGAAACTTGCAGGAAAGATACTGTGCTGAAAGGCTCCTGGTAACAGTTGGCCTAATGCAGCTCACTCTGTTTGTTGTTTTTAAACAGATGGATCTCTCTGTGGAAACTCTGTACAGCTTCATGCAGGAGCGCCAGAAGAGGTATGCCAAGTATGCAGAGCAGATCCAGAAGGTCAACGAGATGTCTGCCATCCTGCGCCGCATCCAGATGGGCATCGACCAGACTGTCCCCCTCATGGAGCGGCTGAACAGCATGCTGCCCGAGAGCGAGCGGCTCGAGCCCTTCAGCATGAAGCCCGAGCGGGAGCTGAAGGCCTAGCCGCGCCGTGCGGCCATGAACGGGCAGCTCCCTCGTGCCGACGCTTGGAGGAGGAAGCGACCGCTCTTGGGTCTCCCTCCTCCTGCCCCGCTGTCCCCTTCACCGTTGCCACCGCCTGTGCTGAAACAGTTGTCTCATTCCTCAAACTGGATCAGGTTTTGCAGACGAGGGGTTCTTTCATCTGATCTTTTGACTAGAAGAACGCAGAGGGGCTATGGGTGTGACTTGCCCTCTCGCGTGCTTTCTGTGCCGGTGGGGTTTAGGCAATTAGGCGGCTGGCAGATATTTCTGAGATCCCTTGGCCTTGGAAATATGTATGTTTTATGGGTGGAAGTGTGACAGCCAGGAACTGGCTTATTAAAATCTGCCTATTATCATAATTAACATGGTTTGCATGGCGGGGTTTTGGCATCCCCTTCCTCGAGGCTCCTGTTTTTATGGGCTCACTAATTTATGAGGCTGTAAATGAATAACTGTTCCAAATATGTATGTCTGCTGCTGTTAAGCAGGCCTTGGAGCTTCTCTCTCCCCTGGCCTGGAAATGGCCCCGTCCCTGAGGGCAGTGGTGCCCCTCACCTGGCAGCAGTTCGCACAGTCACTGGCACTGCCTGTTCACTTTGCCTCCCCAAAGTGGGCTTGAGGTGTCTCTTTCAGGATGCTTCAGTTTGCTTAGTACTGCCTTTTTTTACAGAGGGATGCAGTTGTTTCCTTAGCTCCCTATGCTTGGAGTTGGAGACTCGAAGTCCTTTGGGCTCAGTGTGTTGGCTTTGCTGCTGTCATACTGGGAGTTTGCTCGAGCACCATGTTTGATGCCCGAAATCCTCGTGCTGGGCAAATTGCTCCAAAAGCAGCAGGATGTTGTTGCATTATCACAAGCGGAGGGCCCTGCAGGAGGGCAGGCAGCCCGCTTGCAAGGCCAGGGCCTTGGCAAGCTGTTACGGTGCCAAGTCCACCACTGCTCTGCCAGCTGCAGGCAATTCACAGTATCTCCCTGAGCCTCGGTTTCTCCCATGTAAAACAGAGGGTATTTTACACACCATTGTAAAATACTTACAGATCTAGAAATAAAGTTAAACACTTTATTTCTATTAGCCTATTATCAACATGAGTCTATTATCAGCCTATGCTGCCATTGTGTGGCAGGTCTTGTCCCTGGCAGAAAGAAGCCAAAATTGAGGAGCCTTGGGCTCACAAGTAGAGGCTCACATTTGTGTCATGAATCATAGGCTGCTGCTGCTGGCTGAAGGGACTGAAGGGCTCACATGAGGAGCCTCAATGGCAGCTTTCCTTTATGAGGCAGGTGCTGCCACGGCCATGCTGCCCTGGTGGGAGGATGGCTCTGTCACCCTGGGTGAAAACCTGTCTTCCAGGGCAGCGCAAGGCTAGATGATTTGCCAAAGATCACTTCCTTGAATACCTCTTAGGACTTGTGTTTGCTCAGTGAGAGGTTGTCTCCCAGCGCTTGGGAATGACAGCGCGGTAGGTTTTTGGTAGTGTTGACAGGCGCCCCTGTTGTGTTGCATTGCTGAAGGTCGGGTAGCCAAGATGACTGAAGTTTTATAATGCAAACTGCAGCCTACTTTTAGGTTTGTATTTGCAGCATAGCAGTGCCAGGATTTTGGGGCAGTCTGAACATGAATCACTTAGAAATGAAGCTTTTGGAAGGATTCCTGGGAAGGAACAATCAAGTACTTCAGACACAGTAAAGCCCAGAGCAGGAGACCTTCTAGCACGGGCAGCAGAATGGGCCTAGTTCTCAACTGTTGTCCACCCTGGAGTTGTGACTATGTTTGCACATATATATGCATATCCTTATGTTGTATAGGACATAGCAATGTGCAAATCAGATTTCCATCCTTGCTTATGTATGTGGGCTGCAGTATTTTACACTCCTTTTGTAAGTAGTTCTCAAGCTGTGTAAGACTTGACTTAAAAAACCATGAAAACCTAGTTTTCATGAAAACCTACTGGGATAAAATGCATCTGTTTGACTATGCCGTAAGGCACCCTGTTATCCACCATGAAACACTCCTCTGCCCCTTGCCATCAGACACACTAGAATTTTTGGTGACTTTAAATAGCTGCTACAGGCATTTCTGTCCTTCTCTTCCAGATTTGTGCTGTCTGGAAATTTAGAACGTGCAACACGCAGCCATCGATCTCTGTCAAATGTGATAATAGCTATCCCGTGCCCCACAGTGCTGGAAGCTTTTCCTAGTGGGAGGATCCTGATATTGGATCTTGAGGCATGCCTTAGGTTGCAGATGCTCTCTCCTGTAAAGTCCAAGGCATTTGGCCTCCTACTATTAAGTAGCAGATCAAAGCATTGCTCCTTGCAGTGCTAATGAGTGCAAGGGAATAATACTACCCTATCTATCTGAAACGGGCAGGAGCTAGGACTGCAAATCAGGTTCTCCCTTGCATATCATGAAACACCTAGTTTTGGGCTGATAATGCGAAAAAAAACCCTTTAAACTTCTGGATTCTGGGCATCCTACATGGAGCTTTCTGAACAGCAAGGCTAAGCTGTCAAAAAATTGAAGAGCTAAACTAGATATCAGAGTTGAAACTTGAAGACAGCCTCTTCCAAAGTGCACAGCCACCTACTTCAACTCAACAGGTGGTACAAAATCTCTGTGTCCTGTCACATCACGAACCCTCTAGTCCTCATCCTTTCTCAAGTGATGGTTTACAGTTTTATTTCGTTCTTTGCTGTGAGCTTTGCTGCCTCTGGCCCGCTTGCCGAGGGGACAGCGCTTCCCCGCACGTGCGGCCGCGCGGCGGTTTCCTTTGCTGGGCTGCCGTGCACTTGCCTTGCTCTGGCGCGAGCTCCCGGGCGCCTGGTGGCTGCGGGCGATGCGCAAGGTGAGGCTCTCGCTCAGCTCCCTTTCATGCAGCCTAGCATGTTGTGAAGTGAGGGAGATGGTTCCTTTCCAAGCAGGTGCTGCTGGAGAAGGCCTCGGGTTTCTCCCTCTCTCATGAACACACTGTCCATCAGCCCTCCGGACAGCTTGCTAAGCACAGAGAACGCCCTGGTAGGGTGCAGTGAATAGAAAGACTTCTGCCCTGTTTTTGCTTTGTGACATGGAAAATAAAGCCGGCTCAGGAGGAGTGTGGAAGAAGCTTCCTAGTAGGAAATGTGCTTGGAAGGCTGAGGAACAGAGTCCCGGAGGCTCTGCTTCCCCCGTGGCCCAGGCTGCTCCGGTGCTCACTGTGTTTCACTATGTGCCCTTCTCCTTTGTGCTGCCTCTAGGGCTCTGCTGCACCTGTGCTGGGTGGTCACACCTTTTTTGACTTGATTTTTTTGTTGTTTTATTTTGTAATTTAGTGTTTCGACATGGTGCTAAAGTGCCAGCCTTACTGCCGCTCAATTTCTGTGAAGATCTGGTGACAGGGACGAAAAGGACTCTCTTGAATATATGTATTTTGAATTCATTATATTTAAATATTTTAAAATACACTTTCCTCTCATGGAAGGTTCTGAGTAGAAGGACTCAAACTGTGCGTTTTCACACTGCATGAACCTGCCTCCCCTGTTTTTACAGCCAGCTGGCATCCCTGCAGCTTCGCCAGGTGCTGCTGCAACTTGTCCCTGGTGCCGAGGTGCGGGAGCTGCCTGCATACTGGGACAGGGCTTGTGGGTCGGTGCTCCTTGCGTTATGGGTTCCTGTCCTGTTCGCAGCCTTGCCCTGCTTTCAGCTGCATGTGCCATCTGCTCCACAGCTCCAACAGCGAATGGCTGGTAATGCCGCTTTCCAAGTTCCTCTGAACACCTTGCTCCTGCTTCATTCACGGCACACCACGTCTTACTGTCATTTCTGTAGATATTAAGGGTGGATGGCTTGTTTTCTCCCTGTCAGCTCCTAATTGTGGCTTTTAGAGTGTGTATGTGTGTAGAGAGTGTGTGTCTTAGCTTTCCTGCTTTGGGCACAGCTATAGTGAATCCGTCTTTGTGCTCTGGGAAGACCTGTCTCAGTTCCTCTGGGCCTGTCTTTTCTTGTGACTATAGAAAAAGGTGTGTCCCAGCATGAAATTACTACATCTTGGGATTGTTTTTGGATGCTGTCCTAATTCTGGTCGGCACCGATGTCCAGCTTACAATAAATGATGTGAGCTGGGATGCCGATGGCCCGGCTAGCAGCAGCGTGAACCTTGGGCTCAGCTGGCTGCGGCCCTTTGCTCTGCCTCTCACCTCCTGGCCGTGCCAAGGGTGAAGAGAGAAGGCCTGGCCGGCAAAATCTGTGAACTGTAGGAAAGAGCTGAAATAAAAAATCAAACAAACAAACCCTGCCCTGCAAGAAGGAGAAACCAGCCAGGAAAAGGCTTGTTCTTTCTAACAATGTGACAGCCTCTTTTCGTTTTTCTCTCCCTCTCCCTGTCAAAGTGGGCTAAGGCCTGAGGCCTGCTCCACATCAGCGCGTCATGGTGGGCACTGTTAGCCAGGTCGCAAGAGGGAACTGGCGCTGGGCAGCTTGGGTGCCAAGGTGCTGCTGCTGGTGGTGCCTCGCGTGGCCCCGGCCCTGCTGGCTGTCCCACCCATCCTCCACACACCGCTGGATGGAGCAGGTTGCACTTTTGGCCTGATTCGGCCTTCTCTTCTGCTGGCCCCTGGTGCTTCCCTGCTTTTTGCTAGCTTGCTTTCAGCTGCCACGTTTGGGGCTTTCTCTCTGAGCTTGTATTGGACAGCCTGGTTACTTCTAGGTAATGCAGAAAATAATTGACTGGGTAGTGAGGGTTCTTGCAGATCCCCAAAGTCAAGGAAAGGTTCAAGGTGTTAATGGGTCTCTTCAGAGCACCTAGGGCTGGGTGCCTGAGCTAGCGGTAGTCCTGCTATGGCATGAGGGAGAGGGGCACTCAGTGGGCAGCTCTTCATGTCAGGAGCCTAGTATTGAGGAAGAATGGGAACCCTTTTATCCTTTTAAAGCTTTGTCTTTTAACAGCTGGAGAATGACTACTGACCGCATAGGAGAACTATGAAGGCAATGAAAGGGTACAATGAACGTATGTCCTACTGCAGGACAGCAATGAGACCTTAGAAACAAATGAGGATGGTTATAGCTCCTGTAAAAACACGATTCTGCCCAGTTTGAGCACGTACTCATGCCAGCATGGATTTGAGAGGATTCTAGCTGTTTTTAGTACTGGGCCATCAAGCCTGCATCTATAAACAAAACGACTTTGGTGCCCCGGTTTTGGGATGCTCGGTGTGGACAGGCGTTCGCTGCCCTGTGGCTTGCAGAGCAGCTTGTGAGCGCTGTGTTCTCCCTCTTGGCAAGGCAGCAGATCATCTCACCAGCGCTTGCGGAATGCAGGGCCAGCGGTCCTTGCTAAGGTGCCCTCCTGGCTTAGGGAAACGTGACTTGAAATATTTATTGTCATTTGTTTTGGCTTCACTCCTAACAATAAAGAAAAATAATAACAATAAAAAAGATACCGTTCATGCTGTAATCTTCCCTGTGTTTACTGGGGAGGAAATGGGTAGCAGTCCTTGTCTAATATTCAAGTATGTATTTGGCAAGACACTAGCAACTTTTTTCTTTTAAGAAACCAAAGAACAAGAATAGGTCAACTGCTGTAAGCAGAGCTGGCTGTTACTTGGCTTTGAAAACATCCTAGAATAGTTGTGATAAATGGGGCTGAGTCCAGTTGGAGGCCTGTGGCCAGTGGTGTCCCCCAGGGGTCAGTGCTGGGCCCGGTGCTGTTCAGCCTGTTCATCAGTGACCTGGACAAGGGCACAGAGGGCACCCTGAGCAAGTTTCCAGATGATCCCAAGCTGAGTGGAGTGGCTGACACTCCAGAGGGCTGTGCTGCCATCCAGAGGGACCTGGACAGGCTGGAGAGTTGGGCAGAGAGGAACCTCATGAGGTTCAGTAAGGACAAGTGCAGGGACCTGCACCTGGGGAAGAACAACCCCAGGCACCAGTACAGATTAGGGGCTGACCTGCTGGAGAGCAGCCCCGCAGAGAGGGACCTCGAGTCCTGGTTGACACCAAGCTGACCATGAGGCAGCAGTGTGCCCTCATGGCCAAGAAGGCCAATGGGATCCTGGCCTGCATGAGGAGGAGTGTTGCCAGCAGGTCAAGGGTGGTGATCCTGCCCCTCTCCTCAGCTCTGGTGAGGCCCCACCTGGAGTACTGGGGGCAGTTCTGGGCTCTCCAGTACAAGAGGGATGTGAAGCTGGTGGAGAGAGTCCAGCGCAGGGCTACGAGGATGATCAGATGCCTGGAACATCTGCCCTGTGAGGAAAGGCTGAGAGAGCTGGGCCTGTTCAGCCTGGAGAAGAGAAGGCTGAGGGGGGACCTGATCAGCGTGTATAAATACCTCAAGGGAGGGAGTGAGGAGGAGGGGGCCGGCCTCTTTTCAGTGGTGGCTACTGATAGAACTAAAGGGCCACAAACTGAAGCACCAGAAGTTCCACAGGAACTTAGGGAGAAATTTCTTAACATTGAGGGTGACAGAGCTCTGGCACAGGCTGCCCAGAGAGGTTGTGGACTCTCCTTCTCTGGAGATCTTCCAGACCCGCTTGGATGCAGCCCTGTGCCACATGCTCTAGGTGACCCTGCGTGTGCAGGGGGGTTGGATTAGATGACATCTGGACATCCCTTTCAACATGAACACTTCTATGACTCTATGATTCTATGAATGTAAAAAGCTGGGGCAAAACTTTTCTCAGTGGTAGCCAGTGACAGGACAAGGAGTAATGGGCAATAAATTAAAACACAGGAAATTGTATCTCCATGTGAGGAGGAGCTTCTTTCCTGTGAGGGTGGCAAAGCCCTTGAACAGGCTGCCCGGGGAGGTTGTGGAGTCTCCTTCTCTGTAAGTCTTCCAAACCCCCCCGGATGGCACCCTGTGCCCTGTACTCTGCGTGTCCCTGCTTGAGCAGGAGGTTTGAATTAGATGATCTCTCAAGGTCCCTTCCAACCTCAACCATTCTGTGATCCTGTGACCTGCTACCTGTAGGTAAAAGGTTACTCCAACCAATGTAGAAAATTCCTGGCACAGAGAAAAATAAATGACCCTATGTGCAGCAAGCTGCCGTTCTCCTGGCAGCAGGAAGGTAAGAGATGAAAGGTGCTTCCACCCATGCACCTCAGCTTCTTGATAAGAGATGCTGCTGTGTAAGGGCCCTTTTTCTGTAGTGATATGATAGCCCATGGTCATGATTCCCTTTAACACAACACACTGAATTTGTTCAGCAGTGCAGGTTTGTGCTGATCCTTACATACTGCAGTTGAAACCTGCAATTCAGAGTGATATGAAGCAGGGTAGCAGGCTCAAAGGCTGGTTTACAGCATTTTACATGCTAGAAAAGCAGCACTTTCTCAGAAGCTTTCAGGGGAGGTGGTGCTGCAGAAAGTTAGCGTTCCTCTATACAGCGCCTCTCATCCACGTTCCCAAAGCACAGCATAACCACAGACTGAGCTGCAGAAACAGCTTGGTTTGCTTTAGAGCAACAATCTGGGCCTGAGGGCCATGCAGTCCTCCAGGGGCTTAGTTCAAAGGGACAGCGCTCAGTTGTTGGTCTAAGTTGATATATTATGAACACAGTTCTAGCAGAATTCCCACCTGTGTTTTTATATTTCTAAGAATACTTCTGGATAGTATAGTATCATAACAGTGCTTCAGTAACTCCACTTCTATCTTAAATGGCAATTTTGCTTTAAGAACAAATGCCGGGTAAGCTGGTTTTACTCAAGGTATAGCCATCTAATTAAAATATCAAGGTAAGTGAGCTTTGTTCTTATAAACAAATTATTATTATTTATTTAAAAAAAAAAACAACTTGTGTCCCCAGGAGAAGGAGCAGGCCCTGCTCTGGGCTTTTGAAACCACCACTCACTGGTAACCAACAGTGTAAATCCTGAAAGTGGAAGGAGTAGCTAGCAGCTGTGGGTGCAGTCACTAAGAACTCTATAATTTCCACCTTTCTTCTCTATTACTCCCACTTTCACCAAAAAATCAGCTACCATAGTATGTGCTGGGAGGAGTTACCCTCTTCTCTGTCCCCTCCCATTTAGGCACCTAATTATGAGTGTGGCCTTAAGAGCATGGAGAGCAGTTCCCACCAATGCCACTTAATGAAATGAAATGCCAACGAGCAGCACGTGACAAATTTCAGTGACCGCGCATCACCCTCCAGTTGTGCCAGGAGGTGATTTGGCTGGTCTCTGCTCAGAGCTACCTGCTGGCAGTGCTGAGACCACCGAGGGGCCACTCGGCAAAGAGCAGGACGAGTTCTGCAAAGCAGATGAAGGAGCAGAAGCTAAGCCTAGGGTGGCACTAGGTGCTTTAAGACAGCAAGGATTTCATACAAAAGCAGTAGTAAAGGGGAACGTGAGAGAATAATTAGAGCAGCTCAGTTATTAGGTGGCGAGAGAGGGGGCCGATAATAAGCTCTGTTTAGCTACGTGGTTCTTGCTTTACTGTGCAATGGCTGCAAACTTTTTATTTCATAGCTAGTACCGCTTGGCAGTAGAAAGGAGGCTCGTTGTGTGTGCAGTATCAGACAGTTCTGCCTCTGACAGCAGCTGCAGGTTATGCATTTCCCACTGCAGGGTAGTGCTTTCAAATTCCCTAGGGCTTCCACTGCTGCAGCTGGCTTTGAAGATGACATTACACAAACCTGTAGACTTTGCTATCCCAAGATCTAACCTTTAAAAGCTGTTTTCAGAAGGAGTAACCGATGGGCAGATGGGCATTAGGAGGTCGCCAAGTGCTCCACCCAGGCACCATCAGCACCTTATTGGAATGATCTCATTGAACTAAGAAGTGTGGGAGGCAACACGCACACACCTTTCACCTCAGGTAAGGTAAGCAATTTGAAATACTTGCACAGCTGTCTTGCAAACCTATTTATGCACCTGGGAATAATACGACTGTTACCTTATGAAACTGTCCAGTAGTAAGACAAATTGTAAAATGTTAATGCAAAAAAGTGCAGGCCAGCAAGCTGCCCAGAAGCAGGCCCATCTGCAGAAGATAACACTCCACAGGGACGATTCACCAGGCCCCCAGGCGGTGGGTCCCATTGCAGATAGGTAACACATACTCCACAGCCAGAGGCAAAGAGGCTCCTTTCCTCAGCTCTTCTATATAAACAGGTACCACGTCTGATTTTATTTCATCATAACATACAGGTAATGCTCAGGACACAACAAGATGAGAAACTCGCATCTCTCCGAACCATTTAACCAGCTTGCCATACACCAAAGAACGTTATATTCATATTGAACATGTACACCTTTCTCCCCCTCCCATCCTCCACTTTGCTTTCCAAATGTCTGAAAACCATTTCCAGCCTTGGTTAGGGCCAGGACGCTAGTTTGGGACGGAAGCAGGGTACGCCCTGCCCAGGATCTGGGCGCAAGGCTTCCTCCTGCCCCGGCCCCCGGCACGCCAAGCCTCAGCTCCCACCCGGTCAGTGACAGTGCAGCACGTTGGGAAGCACGGGGAGCCCAAAGACCAGAATTCAGTTCCCCAGAAAGAGATTAAACAAACCAAGCCTCAGCAGACACGTTTGTGTGTGTGTGTTTACACACTTAGCGTGCACGCGCACAAGAGGGGGGAAGAACACACTCATGAATGAGCGTGAAACCCAGGAAGATGGTTTCTGCCTGCAGGGATTTGTGCGGTTTTTCCCCCCATTAACCAATTCTAATCAAAGAAAGACATGGGCTTTAACTGAAATCTGGCTGAGAGGAGCACTGCTAAATGGTTTACATGTGTATATACACACACACAGTGTGTGTATATGCTGAAAATGGTTGTAATGTAATCACTATCACTTGGTATGTAAACATAGACAAGTGGCCCTACGTTTAATGGATAGCCAAGACCTGACATACTTTACAGGGTGGTGTCAACCTATCCCTGGTCCAGACTAGCCCTTCTTCTGGCATTTCATACACACGTCACGAACACAGCCTCTGGGTGCAATTACTCCTCTTGCTGCCTCTCTGTGCGTCTCTTGCACGTCTTCGGATCAAGTTAATCACTGCTGTAGCTTTCAGTGCTCTTTTAAGCAGTCCATCGTAGGAAATTAAGTCACATCCTAGCCACAAAACAAATAATAATAAAAAAAAAGACAAAATCTTCTCTGATTTTCAATATAGTAACACCTGAGATTTGAGTCACAAACTAGCTAAATTTATATTTTTAAAAACAAGAAGGAAAAAAGAAAAAGCACTGCTGACTTGAACTGGGGATTCAGTTCAGTGACCCCCGCACTGACAATATTTCTTTCCTAAAAGCTGTTGGCCAGAGACAAGCGTGTTACATTTGATGTACAATTTTCAGCTGCCTGCACCTTTGCACTGGTGCAAGGCACAGAGGCTGAAGCCCCGGCTCCCACCGCGCGCACACTGGGAAGAGGCTCCCGCGCGCAGCCCGGCCCCGCTGCTGCTCCCCACTTCCTCAGCCTCTTGCGGCAACGGGAAGAGCGGCAGCCAACGTACCGTAGGAATCACAAGCTGGAGGGAAAGCAGCTGCTTCGCCATCAAGGATGCAGAAACGGGGGTGCCTGATCTCCCCCCAAACATCCCTGCTGCCCGCAGGGATCGGCACCTCCAAGAGCCGGCAGGGCCCTGGCTTGGACAGGCCAGGAAGGGGCAGGGGCCGCAGCCAAACCGCGGCACCTGGGGACACGGAGGCTCCGCATGGGGACAGAGCCAAGTGCCCTGCAGCCACTTGTGCCAACAGGGAGCATCCTGGCTGCCCCTCTTCTAGGAGGCAGCAACTGGAGCTGTATGTGAGGAGCAGCTCCTTAATGTTCTTACTCATCCCACCAAGCCCTACTATTAATTGCAGAAGAAAAAAAAAAAAAAGACTCCAAAATTAATCTACTGAATTGTCAATTAGCAAAGAGGAGAAAAAAAAAAAAAAAAAGATTTTGCAGTTTTCTGATCATCCACTTATGTTTTGCACATAGCCCTAATTATTAACCAGTCCATTAGAAGCTAACATAGCTATCCCTCTCCCAGAAGCCAGCTTAGTAATCCAATATCAGAAATACAAATCCTGCTTATTTAATAATTAAAGACTGGGGGAAATAGTCATAAGTCTGTTGCACTTGTCTTCTATAAGAAAAACTGCTAAGTTGTGCGTAGACAGCTTACAAAAAACAATAAATCAGATGTGGCTAGTTGTTACTTGTTCACATTGCTTATGAACTGGCTACCAGCATCTGGCAGCCATAAAGCCCTAAGTTTATTTTTTATATTTTTGAGGTACTGGTTTTTCTCTGAAGCAGCTCTCTAGCAAATCACCTAAAGCCTACCCATTAGAACAATAGTTACACCAGTATTTACAAGTTGTCTGAACCCTGCTTTCAGACCAGCCTTGCTGTAACCAGTCCCCGCTTCCTTTGGCCTTGCATCTCCCTTCTTGCAGGAGAAAGGTCTCCCTCCAGAGGATGGCTCAGTGTCAGGGCGAAGGTGCGCTGCAGAACACTCGGGGCACGGGGAGGGGAGAAGCAAAGTCGCTTTGATGGGGAGAAGCGTGTCGCGGGAACCACAGAAACGTTCTGACCCCAGGACAGCCTCCCGTTAGAAACATTGAGAGGGTGTGCAATCCATTGCATATAACTGCTTCATCTGCCAGGGAAAACTTTTGAAATGCCCTACCCTTCTCCAGGAAAGGGGAGGGGAAGCCCCCACCAGCATGCCTGGTCTCCTTCTGCAGATGCTCACTTGCCATTTCTTTGCTGTGTTCATCCAGTCATTGCATTCACACTGAAACCCCACATTTCCCCTTCTGACACCCCCCACGCTGTCCACACACACACACTTTTTGTATAAAGTTTGTTCTTTTCAGATTTACAGGGAACTCCTGAACTCCGGGGGTGCATCCTGGAACCGGGGTGGGCGGACTCAATACAGCCACACAAGTCTGCCACTTCAAGACACTTCGATGATTTCCATGCTGCCCGAAAAGCTCGACTGACTGCCCACTTTCCCCAGTTCCTCTCTGGACCTGTTGTCCGACATGATGCCCTCCCCGAACTCCATCTGGCAGCTCCGGCGCTTAAACTGCTTTTCAAAGGAGCTTTCCTCGTGCCAGCTGCGCCGGGAGTCCCCCCGATCGCCCTGCTTGGGCCTCCTGCGCACAGCAGAGCCCTGCTCGCAGCCCGTGGGCAGCTGGCTGCAGCTGTAGGCCGAGTAAGCCGTGCTGCTCCCGTAGATGGCGGAGGCAGAGTAGAAGCGCGAGGACTCGGCTGCAAAATACCAGCTGTTGGTGAGGGAAGCGGCGGAGGCCTGAGGAGCCAAGATGTCCGAGTGCCAGCCCTTGAGGCCCAGCCCCGCCGCCGACTTGGCCAGGTGCTGCTGGCTCGTGGAGAGCCCGAAGAGGAAGTTTGTTCGGTAGGTGTCTTCCACGCTGCCGCTGCGGTGCAGCGGGTAGAGGAGCGGCCGTGGCGCGGCGCCGCCGCCGGCTCTGCCCGCGTGCGGCCGCTTGCTCTGGCTCTCCAGCGGCCAGGGGCCCGGCGGCTCCTCGGCGGGGGCTGCGTCCTCTTTATCGGGGCTGCTTTCTGGCGTCTGCTCCGAGACCTCCTGGACAGGGGAGAACTGGCACAACTTGCTGCCGCCATCTAGAGCGGCCGCGTGCTTGTAGTACTCCAGGGTGTCGTCAGAGGAGGCAAAACCCTGAACGGATGCAGTCACACAGTTGCTGCTTGCCGAGTAGGACACTGATTTGATATCCAAAGAAAAGGAGCGCTTCAGCCGGTTGCTGTCCTCCACCTTATCCACGGACACATGGAGTCCGTTGATGCCCTGCACCAGCGGGGCGTCTTCCAAGGACGGCAAGCGCGTGCCCGGCACGCTCCCCGAGTCCGCTGACTTCTGCTCCACAGTCTCGGAGGTAGCGGCAACGCAGAGCTGGCCGGTGGGGAGGCTGCTCTGCCCTCCTTCTGGCACCAGGACGTGCTCGCTGCCCTTTTCCAAGTGCAGCAGCTTCAGCTTGCTAATATGGCCAGGCTGGCCACTCGGGCTCTTGATCTTCTTCTCAAAGTCCAAAAGCTGGCCCAGAAAGTTGAAGTTGGGAGAAATGGTTGGCCTTTTTTCTTTCACAAATCTGAAAAGAGTGGAAAAACAAAACACAAATTCCTTTTAAAATTTGCTGCTGAGACCTAATATTCACAAGCACCCCATGGCTTAATGGTCTAATTTTAACGTGCCAAGATAGCTGCATTGATTCAGCCAAGCACAGGGAACTTACAGATGAGGGGAGCAGGATGATGCCAGGTGTTCTCAGTTCTTTACAGTTTACTTTAAAATGGCTAAGAGAGAAAAAAATGTTCTTTTTTCTTTTTCCTCCTCTGATGTCTGTAGTGAGGTTCAAAGGAATCATTTTTTTGTTTTACCTTATCAGCTTATCCCCACTAACCTTAGTTAGACCAGTTTTAGGAGCATCTCAGGTTCTTCATGAATCGCGCTGGAGCTCTAGCCTCCAGTCCTACAGAAAACAGGCTACCTAACCCACCATACAAAGAGGGCAGAAAATCCATAGTCCTTTCACGCTTCTCTTTCATGCTGTTACTTTTGAGGTTAGTGCTTTCTGTCCTTTAGGTAGTCCTTGCACAGCAACTGTCAATATCTATCTGGTATCTACTGATAGGAATACTGATAATGATTGCAAACTAAAGCAAAACAAACAAATAAACCAACTAACCAACCAAACAAAAAAACTCACAAAACTGAACACCTCCACAGAGAAGAGCAAAGGCTGCTCTAAATAAGTTAGTTCTCTCCAGCTCCGGAGGTGTTTAAACCAGATAAGTAGAAAAGAGAGAATTAAGTACTGAAGGAAACAGCAGATAAAGTGTACTTCCTGAGACCTTTCACTGCAAGTAATGTTCAGTTTTACCCTTCCATTTTTGAACAAAAACAAACAGTGTCAAACAAATATTTTTTCTAATGCCTTTCATTAGCTCAGAAAAAAAAAAAAAAATTCTCCCAAGCTTTGCCAACAGAAGATCCTAAACTAAACTAATGAGTGATAAGGACCATTTTCACAATAAGTTGTATTCAAAAAAAAAATATATATATATATATATCAAAATATAATCTGGATTTCACAAGAGTTGTTTGGCACCTACCATACAAAGAAAAGAGCCCAAGGATGATTAATACTTCACACTCAATTCAGGTTTGGTTAAGAGACAAACTAGAATTTAATGCAAAGATGTAATGCACAATTTTAGAAGACACTCTTCTTGTATATAAATAACAATTTCTTTTAACCCATTCACTTAAATGTGGGTCTTTTAGAAGTGTTCATTATTTCATAGCCTTATTCCCCAGACATCTGGAGGCCGAACTCACATGGTCTGTTCAGTGAATCAAGCTAAGCCACTGCACATTATTCACCCATATCCATTCCTGCAGTTATATCGTCTATACAGTCATTTCCTGCATAGCTGTGAATTTTCATCTATGCCTCTCATTTAAGCTGGTGTCACTCTACCTGCTGAAACTACCAGAGAAAACTGTGAGCAAGTACTACTAATAGACTACAGAGGATGTCTAAAGTGAGAGATGTTTACATCTCGGGTATTACTTACACTTTGTTTCCTATGCAGATATAATTATAGTCATTTCTCAACTTAAAAACAAATGTCCCATAAAACAGAACATCACATGCCCTTTGTCCTGTAAAGTGAGTGTTTTACAGACAGGAGTAAGCAGGCGCTACAGATTTTGAAGGTATTCCTCTCACTTTGCTCCACTTCAACTGTTCAAATTGCCTCTGAACTATGTGTATTATAGAGACACATCAGCCCGTGTCTTATTACAGAATTAGTCTGTAATTCCCAGCTCGAAGTAGCCAACAGTAAAGGGCAAGATGGGAACTAAAAGCAGCGTCTCAGAGAAACTCAGAAGTCACAATAAACTGCAGTTGAGTTACCTGGAATGTACCGAAGTCTTTACAATCCAGCTACATCAATAGTGCAATTGCAAAGGTAAAACACCTTTATTGTTGTTGTTTTGGTTTTACAAAACATGATGCTGTAAACAGCTGATTGCAAATCAGCTTGCAAATACTTTATTTCCAAGACTTTTTGGTTGAGTTTACCGTCAAAAATAAAGCTTTAAAAAAAAAAAAATCCTAGACAACATTGCACCAGAAGGTCCTTCTTTGAGAACATTATCAACTACCGACTTGAAGTTAATAGACCCTGTCTAGCCTTGGCCATAAGCCTGATTATAAATATCCTCAGTTCTTCCTTCATCTTCCTCCTTCATTCCTTTCTCTCTTGGGCTTGCAAGATATTCTCATGTGCTATATTTTAGTTAGCTATCTATATAAATAGACATATACACGCACATATGCATACATTTATGTAGACACATTAATGCACGTGTATACAGTGTAACACACACCTAAACACACTTACATGTGTATGTGTATATATTTGTATGTATTTTTTAAAGCAATTACCACAGTTTAAATACAGTTTAAAGTAGTTCAAAAAATTAAAATTTAATAATACCGTTTAAATATATTTGCCTACCCAGAGCAGAGAGCAGCATCACCATTCTGCAGGTGCAGAACTAGCATTAGGTGCTCAATATCTGCATTCAACTGCTAATTTGTTTATGGAGAAGCCTATGTTGAAAGTAACACTCCTTGGAAAGCCATTGACTACAAGATAAAATAATGGGTCTGCTTCTTCCCTTGTTTCATAAAATCATGTATCATTCACCTTAAAAGCAAGCTGAGAGGCACAAGAAATAGTGTCTTGGGAGAATGGAAGTTTTGTGCTTACCTGTAAGCTTCATCTAAGGACATATCCATTCTCTTCATGATGTATGCAATAGCAATTGTGGCAGAGCGCGATATTCCAGCCAAGCAGTGCACCAACACACATCCATTCGATGCTTTTGCTTTTTCTGCATAGCAAAGGGGTGGTCAAGTGTCAATCTCAGTAGCACTGCAGCATGATGAAGAGTTTGCAAAACCACCCACTGTTTATAAAGTTGTTAAAACTTGCACATTAATCGTTATTGTGGCTCCCTTGGAAGCTTTTAGCACAATATACTTATTTTCTCTTTCCTGCATGGAATTTTTTAAAGAAAATAGTACGTGACTACATGTACAGCTGCAGGAAATGCTTTATTTATAGCATACTACACCTACTTCGACATGCATGTAAGCAATCACACGTAGAAACTGGAAAAGACAATTGTTTCATCACGAATACTTACATTTATGTGCATATAAAATTAGAAACAACTTAGCCAGTTCATGTCTCTGGTTACTGCTCAAAGCTAAGGACAAGACTTGTGTACGAGTAATTTTCTAACGTAGTCTATGCCAGATATTTCCCCAGACTGCCAGAAAGTTCAGTGGGATTCCTAAGAAGTGTCTTTGTTCCAGAAGTGCTGGATCACACAGTGACAGAATCTTCCTGTCATGCCTTATAAAGTGATGGTGGTCATATGCTTAGACCCTTATGATATTTTCATACCACTCAAAAAGAACTCAGGACTCCTGCAGCTAAAGCAGGAGACAAACACATAAAAGAGCTGCAAGAGAGAGACAACCTCATGTTTCTTCTTACCTATAAAATCCACTGATTTATCCAACCACGGCAAGATTTTCTCACAAAAACTGTCATTCACAGGCACTCTCAGGAAATGGGACTCTGGAATAAAATCAGGCTTTGGACAAGTATTGCTGGCGTTCAGTACGTAGCCAATATCATTCTGCTGCATCAGCTCCTATGGAGGAGATAAAGGTTAAGACTAGAGAGGTCAAATGACACCTTGGCACATTACAAGAAATCATAAATGAAAAACCATGATAAAGCTAAAAACTGAACTGGAATTTGTATTTCCATTGTTCTAGCTGTTTTAATGACATTCTCTTTTGAAAAAGATTACTCCTAAGCTTTTGAGTCTTCAAACAACCTTTAATGAATATCCAGTGCATCCAAATAACATACAGACTGCAGAGTCCATAAAAACAAAGCTAACAAAGAAGAGAGGTAATGGTAAACTTCTCTTGGTATGAATCATCATTTCCAAGAGAGGCTGGGTTTGTTTTGCTTTGTTTTTTTTTGTTTCTCCTCCTTGCTTTAAAATCCTTACCTGGCAAAAAGACATGCCCAACCACTTCCCACAGGTGGTTTGCTTACCTGAATACCAGTACAAAAATATACTAGTGAAGTGAAATGGTTAATTCTTTCAAATATTTATTTTTCCTGCCCCATATTCGCTTGCAGAGGGTACTGTATAAAACAGCCCTACTGTACTACTACAATTCTCAGCAGCACTTGTAAATAGGGAATCTGCATGAATCTCTTCTTGCAAGTTGAATTTGCTCCGGACAACAAAAACAAACCCTGTCTTTAAGAGCTTCTCCAAGCTTTCATCCCAAATCCCTCACAACGGCACATTCAGAGGTGCCAGGGACCTGGTCACTTTAACCGACTGCATGCACATTTTCTGCAGAAAGGTGACCAATTGCTTTTAAAGCAAATAAAAGATAAATCATAACAATCTTCAAAATAAGAGCTGCATGCAGCAAATTAAGTTCTCGGCATTACTCCTTCTTACCCTACTAGTTTTCTTGATGATGCTCCCACCACAGCTCAGCTCCTGTTCCCAACAAGCTCAGGTTCCCCTATCGCCAATTCCCCCCCATTTCTTATGTTTGCCCCTCCCCAGTTCAGGCCACCTTCAGACCCACGTGCTTCTTGCAGCCTAAGACTTCACCTCTCCCATTACCGCATCTAGCTACTACAGACCCATTCACCCGCCAAAGTTTAAAACCCCTTGAAGTTTAAACAGAGTGCTGTAAGGAAGCAAGGGTGGACTTGGGACTATCCAGAAAGGACAAGTACTGACGCAGGCGACTGGACCAAATCTGACCAGTATCCGACCACTAGACCAGTATCGAACCAGTGCAAGGGAATTTGCCAGTCTCCAGCATCCACACCTCCCTGTTCTGAATCCCTGCCTTGAAAAGCAGTGTGAGCCAAACTACTCAACAGCAACTTCCATGAAATAAATACCTACTTCAGATTATTAGGCTGAAAAAAAAAAAAATGAGTGCAGAAACGAGGAGACACGTGCAGAATCATGAACAATATTAGGTGTCCAAGCCACACGAACTCCACTGTTGGCAGTGCCAACATTGCTGTCGCACGGAGCTCCACAACACACGTTTGTTCAGACTATAGCACATATTAGCTCTAAGGGGTGCTGAGAGGCTGATGCATTTAGAAGAATAGAAAAGCTGCCTTTTTTTTTTTTTTTTTTTTTTTTTAAGAGCATAAGTGCTGGTGGCCTGCACAGTCCAACCATCACAATTCCACAGTTATGTAAGATTTTTGATGTGGAATTGATTGTCCAAATGGGAATTGGACGGTTGCAGACGCCAAGTCTGAAATCCCCGAGCCAAAAAAACACCCAAAAATGTGTTAGTGCTTGACTTTGAGAGCAAGGCTAAATAAAAAAGTTATGATTCCTTCTCTTCTGAGGTATCAATCATTCCCTGTGCAGCACACTAATATAATAACCATAACAGTGACTTCATTGTAAGGTACCCAAGAGGAAGAAGTGAATTATGATGGAAGGAAGATCCAGAAATCCTAATGCTAACAACTTTGTGAAAAGAAGGTAAATGCTCTTTTGTCAGCTTATTTACATTTTATGACTTGTTTAATCCTAAAA
The DNA here is from genome assembly GCF_003342845.1 of Nothoprocta perdicaria. Lineage (NCBI taxonomy): Eukaryota > Metazoa > Chordata > Aves > Tinamiformes > Tinamidae > Nothoprocta > Nothoprocta perdicaria. Next base: position 505,621 of record NW_020455622.1, read on the forward strand.
TTAATGGCACCCTCACCCTAAAATGTTATTTTGTTCCAGGAAATAAAATCCAGGTCTGAGAGGGAAGAGAAAAAAAGAGTTAAGTAGTAAAGCAGAAAGTTCTACAGCTCAAATGCTGCTGCAAAATGTGAGATACAAGCAGGAGAGGCACTTGGGCCCATAGCCACCACACTGAGATGGTTTTCGTTATGGTCTCCTTCAGAAAGGACACTTTCCGTCCCATATAGGTCAGAACTTAGTCCACCTTTCTTTGACAAATCTGAAAATCAAAGATGTACCCTCAAAGTAAGCACCCTCTTACAATGGTGTTTGATATTAGTAACCATCACAGTATTACAGTAAAAACTGCAAGAGTGCAACCAACTCTTCTCTTAGCCAAATAGAGTAAAATAAAATCGGAAATGGTGAAAAAAGTCCACGTTTTGCAAACATGCACCTTTAGGTAAAGCAGCACTGCTGATCACCAGATTATTAAAGAACCCATGGAGGAAAAAGAATTGAATTGAAAAATTATAAATATTTCAAGATCAAGTATTTAAAAAGAAATTTGCAAAGCAATAATATAAAATACCTCTAAGACTTTTTCAAAGTAATCATAGTTTCACTAGAGAAATTAACTAGAACACTCATGTTTGCACATGTTTCATACACAAAATGTTATCAGCAGAGGTAGAAATGGCCAATGGCATAAATATTCATGAAAGATCATGAATGCCGACCTTCCTGCAAGCACACAAATCTTTTATCACCCGCCACTGCCCCTGCACTCGGAGATGAGCCTACGGAGATCCTGAAAAGATTAGCCCCTCCTCATAAACCACGCTGAAAATCCACCTCTTTCAGTGGTGGGTTGAACTGTATTGCTGATGAATAGCTCTTTTCCCAAGATATTTTTGAAATATTTAGGTTTTTCCTATTGACTGAATCTATTTTCTAAAATAAGGATATCCTACAGAAAGCACGTGACGGCAAAACATAAAGTCAACATACATAATTACCTTTTATAGTTTGGGATAGTTTTTCTGAAAAATTCCAGCAAGTTATTAAAAAATAATAATAATAAAAAAAGACCTTGAACAAAAAGCCCATTCTAATCTTAACAGCAGTCATCCTTAGTAACTGGAAATGCAGCAAGGCCACTGAACCAGAGCATGCAAACTTAACTGCTTACCATCTTCCTGATTATTGCAGCCCTTCTACTTATCACTCAGTTCTGTTTCTGGTCCTCTTGAATATTCTGCACTTCCCAACATTTTTTTTTTTTTTATATACTAGTGAGAAAAATCCTCCTTTCCTTCCCCCAGTACCCCCATGGAAGATCCAGGCATCCCAAGCAGCACAGTGTGTGAAACAGAGAGCAGTGTAAATGGTGAGGTGGCTGCTCGCATCCCTGCCCTTTGAAATTCTAGCCCTCTGACCTCCAGCTATAGTCAACATTGAGATGAAACAAGAAACTGCTTAATAATAGGAAATTGGGAGTTGTCAATAGCTGGGAAAGCATCAAGTGATGCTAAGTGATTCCTCCCTAAGAGGCAGGAATCTTTAAGTGTTCCCCACAGTTTCTTTAAAGCTAATAAAGGAACCAATATTTACAATAGAAACCATTTCAGACTTTCCGTAGGCAATCACCCAAACTGAAGGAATCACAAAGTTACTGAGACATGAAGCTTTATCTCAGTGTAGTGAACAAGTAACATTTTTAGATTAGTGCACTGTCTGCTGTTGGCTCAAAGGAAGAGAAAAAAGTTGAGAGACAAGCAGCTCTGAAATCACAGCATGTATATTTGCCTTGAGAATGGTTAAGAAACCAAAGTGGTCCTTTACTATCTGTGGCAGAATTTCCAAAGATTGACCATTAAGGATAACATCAGGAGATAAGATTTGATGAAATTTTCTGTTGATTATAGGCTATTATTTTTGTGGTTCTCCAAGGGAAACCAGAAATAGTAATCTTTGATCATAACTCCTCAGAATAGGTGATGAAGTACAGAATTTGATCAGCTCCCAAGAATCCTACATTTATTCCTAATTATCAGCAAGCGCAGGGCTCCTGATACATACTGAAATAAGATCAAGACTGTAAATTAGGAGGCAAGAGAGACGTCACCAGTTGGGAACTTTTCCTGCTCTGCCACACGCACGGCTTACCAGCAGCAGTTGTGTTTAGGGACTCCTCCATGCCTATAATCAAACTCCTGACCACGGCTGCCACTTGGATTCTTCTCCTCCCTCTACTTGTGCATAACATCCATTCACAGGCATCAATTTACTGCCCGTAGGATGAAGAGACTCTTTCATCCCTTTGGGATAGTCATTGCTTAAGGAGCCACAACAAATGGACAGCAACAGCGTGGAGTTCAAGGCACATCCCAAATAAAGTTTGGGATTGCCTTGGCCCTGGAGGGGTGTAAAGGATCCCCACTCCTCCCTCCCCATCAATCTCTTGTGACTAAGGATAGCACCATTCACATACTAGAAACAAACAGTAACAATAAGCATCTTTCTAATAATCTACTATTTAGAGCAAGGATTTTTTTTAAAGTTATTTCCTCACTTCTTTTGTCTTGGAACCACAAGTTTATTACCACATTGCAGCAATAAGCTGCTCTGACATCCACTGTAAATGAATCAAGCCTAAATTTCTGACTTGTTATCCAGCAACAAAGATGTGGGAGATTTTAAAGTATGAAATAAATACTAAGGCTATAGACTGCCTTCCCCAGCAGCAGACTTCCCTTCAAATACTGTTAAAGTGCGATCATCCTCCTGTAGATCACTTGCATATCAAAGACAGCATTAAAACAATTGTGAAAAATCCAGAAATTGCCTATTAAGGATGAGACTGCAATGGAGTGAAGAATAGAAAAAATATACAAAAATTATTATTGCAAAGCAAATGCATTTGATGCGATTTCAGGTCTACTAAGGTCTAAACTTTATTAAGGTATATATATGGATTTAAAAAAAAAAAAACCCACACCCATCCCCAAACACAATGAAGGCAACACTTCAGGTAAAAGAATTCCTTGTACCCCTCACGTCCTGCCCCAATATGTATAGAATCATAGAATCATAGAATCAGAGAATCAGAGAATCATAGAATGCCGAAGGTTGGAAGGGACCTCAGAGGTCATCGAGTCCAACCCCCCTGCTCACGCAAGGTCACCTAGAGCACGTGGCACAGGGCTGCATCCAAGCGGGTTTTAAAGATCTCCAAAGAAGGAGACTCCACAACCTCTCTGGGCAGCCTGTTCCAGTGCTTTGTCACCCTCACAGTGA
>NW_020455623.1:0-34030 GCF_003342845.1 Nothoprocta perdicaria
CTAAGTGCTCCCTCCTGCAGCCGTGCACGCAATTGTCCCAGTGTGCATTGGCTTACCTTGCTTTAACAGCAAGTCCGGCTCGCTCTCTTGCGAGTTTGCCCACATTTGAGTCCATCTAATYGCATCTGAGTCCATCAGCTTAGCTGTGTTGATCCTTCACAACATCTGCATTCGAGTGTCTTGGTGGCATGCTTGTCCATCGCCCCCGTCACCAGGCTCTTCATCTTGCTTTAACTTACACAGATACCCTAGGTGGACCTAGTAAGGGACAAAGAAAAAAGAAAAAATATACATTATAAATCAGACTTTTGTATGTAGAGCCATTGATATTCTTAGACTCATTGACATGAGAGATACTTTGGCTGGTGTTGTTCAGTACATCTWATTAGACACACATCAAGTTGTTTCTCTAAAGAATATTACACATCTGAGACCGCCGACTCTGCATAACTTTGGTCTTATGTCTCGGAGTTGCCCTTGATGGAGAGATTCAGCAATTTCAGGTGCACGGACAGCACGCCTCTCCTCCTGGCACGACTGGCCTATGGCTATCGCATGTCACGTGCGCTTCCTCGAACGAGCCTAGGTGCTGACATAGCGATAGGAGTTTTTCTGTATAAAGCCTTCCTGTCCCAGGGATACGCACATCATCCCCAGTACTGTGGGGGACCACGCCTACATTTGGGTATGCATGAAGCTTGTTCTRGAAAGGGAGCACAAAACCATTAGCAAACATCACTTTTAAAAGCCTTTCTGCTGACCTTCCTGCTGACCTTTGTTAGGACCCTAGGCTCTCCGGTGTGATTTCTCTTCTACCCAACACAACATCTCCCTTCCAGGGTCCCCGGACAGTGTTCGGTCCGTTGCTGACATCTCTCTCGCCACGCCGGCGGACCCGGCCCCACAGTCTGCAAGGCGTCACCGCGCYGGCAGAAACAAGCGCCCCTCATGGATGCTCCTTCTCATGGACGAGTCTGCAGAACCAGCTGTACACACAGCATACATACGTTCTTTCTGCTTTCACTAATCAATTGCAACGTGACCATTAGAGTCCGTGACAATTTAGGGTCTGTAAATAGGATATTGTTGCTTTACAGCTTCCGGGGAGGGGGGGGAAGGGGGGAAAAAGTGCATCAGCAAGTTCTTCCTGCAAGACTTGGCCATCATGTCCTATCTGGAAATCTTTCTGATGGGCTTAAGGATAAGAACCTTTACAGCCGAGTGTTCCAAGTAACCCTGAGAGCCGAGCCGAAACCAGAGCCTGATAATATTGGCAACATTAACCACAGCRAGGAACTACAAAGAACGTGCTGCTGTAAGCGTAAAACCAGCAGCCCCTGCCCAGACGAGAACAACATATTAGGAGAACACCCAATTCCCGCCCAAAGGGAGACTGCGCCTCGGCTCCGCGTGACGCCGAGACGCATCCGCTTCGCCTGTCCCGCGAGGGGCCGTTCCGCCTCACCGACAGCTCCTGCCAAGACTGCTTGGACTTCCGCTTTGTGATGACCTCAGACCCTTATGTGTATTTTCACACAAATGAAGCCCTTGAATCCTAGAGAGGCTACAAGTCCAGTTAGAGTCTGCCCAGTCTCCAGTCGACGCTGCAAAGGCCTCCACACYCGCTCATTTCCCTCAATTTCTCCATCAACCTTTAGATGCTGGCGCCAATGGAATTGCGGCTCAAGAAGATCTCCTCTTCTTCCACCTCATGCCCAAGTCTCCCAAAAGCAACGAGGATTTATGGAGAATCCAAGTTTTTGCTTCGGTTAAGGGGACTTCTTAAAATAGGAGCCTCGGATCCATTCGGTCAGGCCGCTCGTTGGCGCTTCCCCCAAGTGGACCGCTCGGATGTGGGACACCATCTTTTATTTCACGGCACCATTTACAACCTTTCAAACCCTCCGCCTGCTCTGCTTTCCAATCCATAATGGCGAACGCCGTTTTCTGATGTTTGCTTAAAATGACCRTATTTAAATGCCCATTACCCTATCGCAAAGGTCAAGGCTGAGGTGCATAAATCTTCTAAGGGCAGAAATAGCCTGTGCAAAATGCTGAGAAGCGAGCGAGCTAAAAGCAAATAAATTTACAATGCAATCATGAGGGATTAGACTGCTGAGAAGCAGTACCATCGATGAGTTTTGAGACAAAACAATACAAAATCCTTCTACTTTCTTGTGGAAAAGCATTATGGGAATCAAACACAACATTTATTATCCTGATAGATATCACACAGGAGTCATTTCAGACATTTTATTTTGGCGCAGCAAAGAGTCTTCATACAAGGGCAGCATTTCTTTCAAGTAGCACTTACGTATTTATTTTTCAGCATCCAAATCAAGTCGGTACACATAGAGATCCTCTATTAGGGTAGGAATACCAGAGACGAGTACAAAAATACAAGTTAAACGCTGTTCCCTTTGCATATACCATGTCCAGAGGAGGATAAAAGCTCTTCGCTCGGTCTAACTTTCCTTGTCTCTCAACTRCGAAGACCCAGGTCTAGGAATGACTTTCCACCGAGCCCTCCCTTTCTGCCAAAAGCATTAAAGCTGAGAGCAGGCCTATCTCGATAAATAATTCATTTTTCCTGCAGAGTGTTCTCCTCCTGCTGCCGAGAAGGTCTCCTTCCACAGAGGTGGATTTGAATCCTCTCGGGAAGTGTGGGTGCAGGACTGCGCTCAAGAGGAGCGAGAGGGTGAAGCCGGGCCCACGGGCCCTCATATAAGTGACGAGAGCCTCAGGGCTCCCGGAGGCGGCATGAGACCTCTGCCCACGCTCTGGCCCTTGCATTGATGCCCTCTGCGAGTCAGGGCTCAGGATATTCTCACGGACGAAACATCTTTTAAATGTCACTCGCTGCCACGCAGGATGCTCGGTTCAAAACCCACACTCAAAGGCACCACGTCCGGCTCCCTTCCCACTGACAAGTGGTCATTGACCCAAGTCCCCATGAGCCAAAAAAAGCACACGAGAGGATTTGCACCCGATAGGAGGCCCGATGCTCTAACTGTGCAGACGGTAGATGACGGTTTCCTACGGTCCTCGGAAAACACCCTTGCTGCAAACACAGCCCAATGTGCCAAGCGTGATAGATACAAGGATGGCTAAAGCGAGGTCAGGTTGCTGAGAACTCTACAGAGCTTTCCTGGAGATTCTCTATTTTGGAGTTCTTATGCTTAGCATTGTTAGCTCAATTTGCTCATCTCCTTCACGATTGCCTTCTAACCAAACATTCCTCCAAAGACTTCTGGTCACCCACGCACCCTTCAGACTTTAGAATGAGATAAGCCAAGCACACCGCGCGGGAGGCAAACCCGGGCGAGCCGCTCGCTACGACCCGCCCATCATCGCTCATCACCCGTTYGCAGAGCGCAGGATCGCCAAGCAGCAAACTGCCAAAGCCTGTGGGTTCACAAGCCATTTGAAGCGGTGCCTCTTCCAGATCCAGCTCTACCAAACGTTAAGGTCATATAACTACTGCCACACGTAAATTACAACACACTTGCTATGTTGCATCCGTTCATTCATTCATTGGTAGCAACTTCTGAATACAGGAGTTTAATTCATTATCATTTTAACAACTTTCTGACTAGAAAGTCAGAAGTAAGAAGAAAATAAAAACAGCACAAAAAATTTTGGCTCTAGGCTCAATTCATAGCTTTTTTCTTTTTTAAAATGATGTTCTCTAATTCTTTTTTTCCCCCCCTCCATTTTTATTTTCCTCATACTACCATTCTGTCATCTTTCCAAAATTAAGGATGGTATCAGGATATATTCCCAATTTAGGATCCAGCTCTTTCCATTTAAAGCTGGACTAAGTGGATTCCTAGGGAGCCATGTTGTTATTTTCATCGCATCAGGAAAGGCAGCCCGGATTTTCAAAACAAACCCACGATATTTGGCTCCCGGATGCTACCAATGTTAATTGGGATCAAGTCTATTTGCATATTACGTTTTGTCATGGCATGTAGCACCTGATGACAATGTTGTTATCTGCCTGTAATTAGCAAGTTAAAGTTACCTTCTTTGCCATTTTCTTATTTGTTTCACAGCTATTTTAACCGATATTACCTTGAAAGCCATACAAGGTAAGATGCTGTCTTCCAGGTGTGGCTGACGGTGGATTTTTGCCTGGTAGCCCTCATTTTAKTATCCTTTAGAGAAAGAAACACTAACTAGACCTCTCTATCTACATATTACCTCTACCAAACAAAAGTAYAAGATTCAAGAAAACAGAAACTTCTGAAATACTTAAGAGCCACGCTGATTTCTTCGGGAGGGGAGGGGGGGAACACCCACAACACCAAAATCTCTAAGTCCTCTTGCCTATCCATTTCAAGCTCTGCACAGCTCACCTCCAGCCGCTTTACTCAAGATTCCCAACCGGAGCACTCCACGCCAGGCACGGGGAAGGGTAACCTGCCTCACTGATGCCACCGCCTCCACAGYCCGGCCCCCTGCCCCGAGATATCTATCCACAGCCTGCCTCGTTAGGCTGACAAGCAGCGCAAGCATTAATTACCGACCGTGCCCGTGTGTGTTCTACACCCRGCTGCATCCATCTTTGGAGAAAAAYAGCCTATGAAATCAATAAGCTCTGGGAAAACAGCTATAAAATTCAAAATCTTTAAGTGGAAGGCAAGTAAGTTGCTGGTTCCGCTCACACAGTTTTTTTATTTGCTGCCTATTTCCATAAGAGATTTCTTTTCCAATAACTTACATCTGTAGAATTATTTTTGGWCAGGATAAGCCTAAAAGTGTGATGCATTAGCCTGTATGTACGTCCCTTTCTACTGCACCCAGCTTTTTTATGGAAATCATTTGGCCCAAGAGATACCATAGGCTATACAACTTGTTCTCACGAGTAATTCAATTTTTAAAAAATAACTCAATWAAACTAGACATGAAATACGATTTGAAAAGCACCGCATAACCATTACAGATATTTATTCATGGCAATATATATTTCCCTCATTTCTGTGGAGGTGAAGATTTTTAATGCTGCTACGATCTACTASTCATACYTCTTCTTTCCYCGCACGTTAAGTAAACCATCAGAGSAATAAGCATTGCTACCTTCATTGTGTTTATAGAGTCCAGTTCGTGAGGCCAGTCAGCAAAAAAACAAAAATGTGTCCAAGTAAGCTGAGCTGACTTGGCATCGGCATCTTATCTTTGGGATGCGGATGCCCATCTCTGGTGCGCTAACACCGCCCAGTTTGCTATAGACCTCATTTGTAATAATTTACAGTTTAAAAAAAAAAAAAATACTAAGTGAGAAACTATGCCCTGAGGTTGTCATACAAGTGACTCAAATCTGATCAACTGATCACTACTCAGGGTTTGGAGACAGTTTTACACACTCCCTCAATTCATGCTTTCACGTCAGTTTTGCGTCATTGACCGGAAGACCGAATCCTTGGTCCCGACCGACGTCTAAACGCTCAATTCGAGGCCAGATCGTGGCGTCKGCATCATCATTATTTAAGATACAAGTTGTCCAATAAATACCTTGGAATACTTTCAAGACTGTTTGCTAATCGGTTTCTAATTTCTGTATCAGTAAAATACTAAGGTTTTCTTCTACATTAGCCTGCCTATGGCACTAGACATGATAATTTACCTTATTCTGTTCATTTTTCGCCAATGAGGTAGCCATCGGTTATCCCAGGCGCTAGATAAACCCCTAAGTCAAAGTGTACATCATGTTAAGACAGCCAAACGCCAGGGTTGGTCCCCCCAGTCGGAGAATATGCGGAAACCGCATTTCCGTGGGAATTCGGGAACGCATTCCACAGCTACCGGTGCCTATAAACAATCCGATAACTAACAAGACGCTACCGAACAAATCGCCGATCCCTGCCGAGAGGAGCGTCGGCTACTTCACGAGGAGGAAGGCGGCACAACAGATGGGTTGTTTTACCTACACAACCAATGACCTCACAGAAACCACAAGAATACCAATGAGCAAAATAAAATAGTGAATACTTGGTGCCTGCTCTCAAGTTTGCCCAAAGTTGCATCCTAGTTTTCAAGCTCCTCGCGAGACTACAATGCTTGCATGCTTCACTCGTGTAAACAGCAATCAAAGACTCCAGCAATCTGCCCTCGTCTTTGCAGCGTGTTTGAGATGCACAAATGACTTCACAAATGTCTGGCAGCTGGCAAAGCACAGGTAAATAATGAAGAGTACAACCGAGTTCATAATAGAAAACCAAACGCATCTTTACTACAGATCAGCTGACGGTACTTGCGGAAAGCAGGATATTTTTCCCTGCRCTGCTAATTGCTTCAAAAGTATCAGATGTTTGGAGCACTCTACATTTCATAGCCGAATTACTCTAATGGAAGTGAGATCTGCATTTCAGGTGGAGAAATGCATCGCAACTAGACTGCTGCTATAACTACTTCTTCTGATACCTATGCAGTACCACAGGCCAGCTAACCAGTTGCATCCAAGATCTGCTGGCACGGTAGAAGGGTAGTAATAATAGGGAAAAAAAAGGCAACAGCTACAAGCCATTCCTGATACTTCCCAAATCTCAGGGTAATAAAGAGTTGTAAATAACCCTGCAATCATCCAGACGCACTGCTATAAGCCACGATGGGCATGTTACAGTAGCACTCGGGGCATGACACATTCTCACTGTATTCTTTGGAGGGTCTACAGATCCTACTGCCTATGAAGGTGGATCTGTGCACCTGAAAAAAGTAGCAAGGATGGGAAACAACCAACAAACCAAAAAAAAAAAAAACACCCTATGTTTCTGTGACCTTATGATGGTGAAGATTGAAACCATTTGCTTCATATGTTGTTTTCTAGCACAAGGCTCAGTAGGTGATGGCTGACTAGCATACTATTTTCAGATACAACATTTTGCTGGGTGAAACTATCTATCCCACCTTATGCTTTCCATTGTTAAGGTAGAGAATTCAAATTGTTTCCCTGCTAAGAGGAAGGAGAAAATAAAAAAAAAAACCACAAACACACACGCCATTCCAAAGGCAACCCGCAGGGAAATTGCTTCTAAATGTTGACGCCACCCATTGCATTTAGAGGCGCTGCCTTTTGCGAAKTAGCTACAATTTCATTTGCGTGGTGCATATCAACCCCCAGCATCCATAACACACAACGCGGCTTCGTCTTCCTCTATAGAAGGCAATCGCTAGAGACAGTGGCTAAGCGGCGGAATAAACTCTCGCAAAAGCAACATCTGCTTGCACTTCAACTTTCCAATTGCACAGTTGGGTTTGCTTTTCAGAGCATTTTATGTGGGAAGAGCACAGGCGTTTGTGTTTTATTTAATTTGCCTGTGTAAGATGCAGAAAATCTACTTTCTACAAGCAGTACTTCTACTACTTACTACCATGCTTTCAAGCAAARTCTCATATTTTTAGGCACTATTTCATGTATTCAATGGTTTCATTGCCTGCTATGATGCAATACTACAGTGTGGATCAAATCACCCACAGTCATGCATTGATCAGATCCTAAAGCTTATGTTCAGTAAAACTACGAGAAAACTCCTGAAAGCATCAATGTATAACTTGCAGATCCCTACAGTCAAAATGCGGTCTGAATGAACATAGATTTGTTTAGACATAACAAATTTAAAGGAGTTGCAAAGAGCATCTCGTATACAGGTCGGGTTGCCTTTTTTTGTTTGTTTTGTTTTGTTTGTTTGTTTCCTCCTCCTCCTATCTCCCTCTTCCCTTGCCCCATTAAGGGGGCTGACTTCAGGGCAGTGGAAATGTCCAAACAACAACGAGGACAAGGATGATTTGGTTTCAGTTTACTCTTGCCATCTGCAGTGGTGATCTGCATCACCCATCGTGCAGCCATACTCATGTTCATTAAAGGGAACTGCTTAAAGACAGATACAGCTTTAAAAGAGGATACGTTTCCTATGAGAACTGCCTTTCAAAGTTCTTCAAACTGCAACTAAAAAAATGTGCAAGTGACTAGTGAATTTATGCATCTCACCGGCATCATGGGAGAAAGACTCCCCCCCTTTTTATTTTTCCTCCCTTCAAATAAGTGAAAAGAAAAGATATCGCACCAACTCGGTGCTTTTCCAGGTCTTCTGCAACTTGGTAGGAAGGCCACCCACTCTAACGATTTCCCACCGTAATCACRCAAAAAGGAGCATCCCACTTACTCATTTGCATCTACTTCTTATCCCAATTTTTTTAGAGCAAGATGATGTAGCACCAGTGTCCACGGAGTAAGAAAAGCCTGATTAATGTGCAGAAGACAACATTATAGCATATACATTCACACGAGTGATGGAAGACCCTCACGTAATTGGATCAGAAATTGAATAAAATAATGAAAAATTTAACACAGCCTTTGTCTTTATATGTTCCAGTGGGATGGCTGGGAGGTCAGAGAGCAGGAGAAAACTAGGGACGTTCTGTATTCTCTGCCAGGAAAAATTTGTTTAACACAGGCCCATGATTAAAAAGAATGTGGTATCCCACTGCTGCCCAGAGGTACAAGAGAGGGAATAATAAATCGGTGGCATTGACAAGATGTCATTTATTATCTGCTTTAAAATGTCAGGTCATGTCACTGCACTGAAATATTTTCTCTCTTGATGTATGTCTTACAAAGCAAGTTCAATGTTTGGCACTTTTTGATTTCAATAAAAGAAAACAGCTTTTAATCTGGAGAGCAGTCACCAACAGGAAAATAAGGTCAAATTGAGGCTCTCACTTGAATGTTTTTACCCGAGAGCCTCAAAAGAGTCTATTCCAAGTGGCCTAGTTCAGCACAGAGCCCTGACTTCCCTCATCAGCAACTACCCACCTCTTTTTTTTTTTTTAAATAAACTTTTTTTCCTCTCTCTTTCTTCTCTGTGATTTCAACTGCAAAACTGAAAAGGAGAGCAACATTAATTTCCACAGACCTTGAACSTTTTGCCAAACTGGCCAACTTTTCCATCACAGAAACCATCAGAGGTATATTTCCCAGGCTGGCACAAGGTGCTTGCTGGATATACATACAAGGAAATAAATTATGAAATACTACTGGTGACAAAAAACTAATGCACCAAATAGTAATACTTTTCTCTTAASCAAGGTGGCTATGTTTGTACTTTTCATGTTAGTTGAGCATTTATTAAAGACTGATGAAAAACTACCTGCCTTTTCTAAAGCTATTAGGGACGTGCTATTTGGAAAAGGGGTAAGAGGTATCGATTGTGGCAGAACAGTGCCATTTCCAATTGTTTTGGTCACATATTTTCATCCCAGGATGTATATTGCTTGCTTTTGTCAGAAAAAGGCAAAAAAAAAAATCCAAATAAAGACATACCAACAGTAGAGAGAGACACTTCTAATGATGCACAATGCAGCTTCTTGAACCTAATCCCTGAGGAGTGCTTCCCATGATGATAATGACAACTAAGCCATGAATGTGACCCWAATGCCAAAGGCAAGAACTAGAAGCAAGAGAACTTAATTCCTGTTCAGACCTAGACCTAGGAACCACAGCTCCTGACCTGTCCGGAAAAAGGATAAAATCCCATGCAAAAAGAATGTATAAATATATATCATACACACACACACACACACACATATATGTGTGTGTATTTTATATATATATAAGCTTTAAACAACAGTACCAAAAAACCAACTGAACCCAGCTTTGTGGACAATAACCCCTTTCAATATGAGCAGCCTGTTGGTACGACACAATCCTATCAAGTCTAATTTATGGTCACTGTTTCATGGCACACACAGCAAGCTCTCCCGCATTTTTCTCATTTCTGTAGCCCGGCCAGGACTYTTTAAGCATCACCTTGAGCCGAATGCCTTGAAGACCCTCGCGCAAGCGAGCGCCGCGGCAATGCTTCATTCCGCTATTGSAGCGCAGTTGCTTAGACTAGTAGCATAATAAATGGCCCAAATGCTAGCAAGGGAGTTTGTATCACCAGGGGAGAGAGAATTACTGCTGCAGTTTGTTGTTTAGTAGCTAAAGTTTTGATTCAATCCCCAATGCGGACTTTTAATTAAAATTTAATTCATAAATTCCTGTGAGACAGAATATGCATAGGTTAGTTGGATTGCCGTGGGGGGCGGGGGGGGGGAGGGAGGAGTATTTCATCGCCTCTTAAGGTCCAGCTCAGAGTGTTCCTAGCACGGTGACTCAGCTGAGCTGCTTGGGCGCAAAGATAATCAAAGTTCTGGAACCTGGTTTCTCAGAGTGCACCAAATTTAGCCCAGAATTTAGGCTTACAAAGCAAGCAGTTACCTAGAGGTGTCTGCTAGGATGTACCAGCAGCTCAGATGTTCATGCAACATCACTTCTCCAGAGCTTAGGTACCGGCATTACAGACATAAAAGAAATCCCAGAGGTGGGTACAGATCCAGGAATCCGTTCCTAAGAGCGGCAACCAGGCTGCTGGCAAAGCTGCCACGGAGGGAGCACRGCAGGAGCTGCTCGTTGCCCGTAAGCTCCGAAACGGCGAGACGCAAAGTCGCTATTTCAGGGCTAACAGCCCCTCCGGCAATAGGGAGGATAAGACACTGCTGTGTAAGACACTGCTGTATACCACCTGCAGCGTGCCCATAAGCTCCATGCTTGATAGAGGTGCACTTACGAATTAGAGATCATTCAGACTTTGCTGCAATATCTTCTGACAGACTGAACTATAGAGGAGTGCAACTACTACCTGTTTCTGATGCGCAGCTATCGCCCTGGACATCGCTACTGTGTCCTAGACTTGTTAGTAAAAACACACAGAAATGCCGGGCTGTAAACCAAATTACAGCGGTCTCRGAGCACGTATCTTATCCCTTTCCCCATCCTTGATCACAGCCGGRCGTTCTAGCACACGTTGCCAGCAGGTTTCTATGGGCTCGGAAACATTCTGGGTGCTGATAATGGGCAGGGATTTTCTTACATTGATAATAGCAAACTACTATTTTGTCTGCAGAACTGATTTCAACTGAATAACAATTATTTTTCTAACAACTCTAAATATTTATGTCAGGAAAATATATTTAATATCAATTTCATCAAAATACCATCAAATCCCAAACTAAAAAAGTCTGGGCTTTCAAGACTTACAAAATTACATTTTAGCTATTAAAAATCCTTTTGAAACATCTTAGATTTTTCATTACAAAATTGTCAAAAGGATGCGTTTGGTTTTTCCAAGTTTACTTTTTTCTTTTTTGCTCAACTTACTTTTAAATCTACTTAAAGCTTTCCCCAAATTCCAAACACTTAAAATCCCAACATCGTAGACAGAAAACTATGGTTGATTGCTTACAGATAATTTCCTCATTCCTAGTTATACGGTATTTTGAGTGTTATCTGAAGGGTAAGGAAAAAAAATGAATTTGGAAACACATAACTCCATAATCAAAATATSTAAGCTCTAACCTGCTTTCTCAAACTTTTGCTCTCTTGAGTAAAATTCTTGAGTTAAAAAAAAAAAAAAAAAGTCTGTAGAAACCAACTACAAAACAAGGACACCATAGGAAGGAGCTAAACAACCCTTTTTCTCTCCCCCGTGTACTTTTTGCCCTGTAATCAGTCTAGATTTCACAGAGCGGTGCATCCCCTAATCATCCAAAAGGACACATACTTTTAAAAAGACACCCTAATCTTTGCACAGAAAAGTTAGACGCTTATATACCATGGTATATATTTTAAGAAATTCTAGTATACAAGTTATTCTGTATCTCAATATAAAAGCACCGAGATAGAATGCAGGAAACAGCATTCTCGTTTACTGTACTTCTCACTTTCGGTCCTCAAGTATAACAAAATTACACAAAGGCTGTAATTTCAAAAAACAAACAAAACACCTCACAGGTTAATTGTTTTCTTTTCCTTCCAAATTTCAAAATATTTTTCCMCATATCATAAATACATCTAAATTCTGGGGACCAACCGCCCCACCACCACCACCTTGAGAAATTCAAAGTGCTTTGGTTCAGGGTTSATCTCTCTGAGCTTTCCCTGTATTATATAAATCAAAAAAAAAGAAGAAACTAAAGACTAAACACTCTCCAAATCTATTAAAGTCAACTCTATGACCAGAACACCAAGATAACAAAAAATAACTTTTCTTAAGACTATCATGCGTCTATACCTAACCATCAGTGTCCTTCCTCRGATCATAAAGCCAAAAACCAAGACGACAAAATCCAGTCGACCCACTGCCCGTTTTCAGTGGCAAGGCACCAAACAACAACTGTCAGGGGCAAAGTCTAAGAAAATACAAATTTCAGCAAACTGCAGAACCACTTCTGACTTAAAAAGGTGCCTTGGTAATATGTTTACAATTCTAATTTAAAAGAAAATGGAAAAGTACCGTCAATAATGGAGCACTTCCTTAACAGAATATTAGTTATAAAGGGGAAAGACAACTAATATTTTCATATAGATTCACCCATCAGATGGGGGGGGGGGGGAACAACACACAATGTTGGACTTGACTTGTTTTCTTCTGATCGAAGACAATTTATGTAATCCATGTCTATCTTTTTTAACCTATATACCCTTAACCTACACGGGCCTGTGTCTAAAAAGCCAAGATTTATTTACGATGGCTACTTTTTCCCCTCTATTTATAAYGTTCCCTATTGAAAAACTTATTAGTTAGTGACAGCTTGTGACTCAACTACACACAAAACCTATCGCTCTAACCAGGAGCTACAGAGATGGGAGTAGAAATCAGGAAAGTTTTCCTCTAAGTGCCTCACATGGACTGTTGTGATATGCAGATGGGCATCTCTAATTCAGGTCCTTTTGTCCAAAATTCAAAAAATCCAGGCAAGGTTCTAGTGGCTGCACACAGTAAAAAAATACCAGCTTGTGATTTCTTTCATCTGTCTGGAAGGAGCAGGATAGAAAGAAGTCATCCGAAACTAGAGCTGAGGAGCCAACAAACTGATTAGCTGGTTCTCCACACTCTGAACTCTTCCAAGTGGAAGCAAACCAATCATTTGAAAATAAAAAAAAAAATAAAAAAATTAAAAAAAACCAAAGCCACACAAACCTGCTATTTTACTTATATCTTTTTTCCCCCTATATTTCCCTTCTTAATTTTTCTCTTTGCTCTTTCATGCACACATCTGCTTTTAATCTATCTTTCCAGCAACCACAGATTGTCCTATTAAAATCGTCCTTCCTCTTAATTAACTAAGAGAAAAATAGTATTAGCCTGTTGAACACAGAGATAAAGGAGGCTTTTCTTAGGAGCCCAGAATAAAACAAAAAGATGCAGGGAAAAAAAAAATAAAATGAAATTATGCTCCATTCAGCTTTTCTTAGCTTTTTTTCCTCTCCTTTTGTTTAAATTAGCTTATAAAATCCTTTTTTTTAAAAAAAAAAGAAAGGCTTTTTATATATTAAAAATAGCTTTTCATATGAATACACTACAAGCAGTGATTTAAAYAATCAGGGAAAAATACAAGCACACTGTGTCTAACACAAAGAGCAGGTTGATTTAAGGAGRTCCAGTACCCATCCAGGAGCACCTTCACGTGGCAGCCGGTCAGCAGAACAAGCCAGTGTTGCGTGGCAAGAGCTTTCTTTGCTGGCTCRGACAGAGATCCATGGGCTCTAGATGCTGCCCGAGGTGTTGCCAATTAGTGGCAAGGCCTTTTATGCACATTTGCAATGTTTTCCTGTTCCTTTATTCCTGGGGATCGAGGAGCTGTGGAGACGCTTGATGCAGCGCCATGGGAAAGGCCGGACGGCTCTGCAGAGAGCAGTGCTCTTTCGGAAGGGTTTTCTAGCAGGGACAGAACTTTATCAAAAAAAAGAAAAAAAAAAATCTAGAAAACATGAGGGGTGAAAAAGACTCCCCCAAGTTTGAACACAGGACTACAACTAAAACTAGAAGCTCTTCACCGAACATTGCAACCCCTTTTCTAGGGCAAGGGAACCAAAGAAAATCAGAGTTTTGTTTTCTTTAGACAAACCTTTCCTTGTACTTTAAAATAAACAAATAGCAAAGATAGCAGCCAACAACCATCTCACTATCACCTCCTCCCTGCTGACCCCAGTAATGCCTGCACGCAAGGACACCATCAAGCAAATACCTGTCAAGCAAAGCCCCTCTTCTGCCACYGCTTTACTAGAAGTTTTTTAAACCTCTTTACTGTAAGTTTTTAAACCTAGGCAGCCATCCAGGAGACACCAGGCCAGCACAGGCCAGTGGTACTTACACATCTGGATCAAGCTGGCACGTTAGATTCAGAGCAAGCAATGCCAAATACCTGCATTAGTAATTTATTTGTGACACAGCCTCCTTTGCCTTCCTCATCTCTTTGTTGAGTCTTGCAAATTCTCTACCTCTGGTGCTTCCACTTGACCTTCACTCAAGATTTCCACAGGGCACGGGCAAATTGCACGGGCAACGTGGCCGAACCGTGCGGTGACTTTTTAGTGCTAACGCTCTCCTGCCCTCCAGAGAGGGTGTTTCTGCAYGGAGAGAACAAGGGCTGTGTGGTGGCACCCTTTACAGGTGCTTGTGGAGGGATGGCCATCCAAAAGGTGCCCTTCAAAGAGGGCAGAGCTCCGCTGAGGTGCTCTCCGTGTCCATCTGGCCGAGGTGGCACAAGCCGAGGGCATTTCTGCACGGAGAGGAATCTCTGCCGCAGGAGACATAAATCAGGAGCAGCAGCAAGGTAGGAGGGCCAAGTGTCCTTCACTCATGCTCAGGTGACAAAGGAGATGCCAACTGTAGCTACTTAAACTCAGGCACGCTGCAATCAATATCTTAAGAAACTTGCAAAGCCTGGTCTCCAGAAGCAATAAAAGGAGGATACTCCAGGCTCGCTGGTAGGAGGCTACTAAAAACTGCAACTCCTTAAAGCAGCTGCCAGCCTAAGTGGGATTTACCTGGTCATACCAATATATCAGAGCGTGTTAAGAGAACTGGAGCTAAGCCCCATTCACTGAGGATATTACCACCACGGCAGAGTGCCAGCATCACTCCTACCCGCATACCAACACTTTCTCCCTTATTTTCCTCTAGGGACCCTGGTATTTCTAATTCTGAACCCAGATTAACACGTACACTTTTCCACTTGACCGTGAGGATGAGGTTTCCTGACAGTCACACAGTCTTTAATTGGGACAAGCTCCTGGAACAAGAAAAACAGAATAGATTCCCATTTGCATCCAGCTTTCTCTGCTCCAAGCACACAAACGGTCTGGTGCCATCTCTTCGGTAGAATCCAAATTAGACAGCTGTATTGACTGATCACTYGACTGTCCACAAGTAACCAGGGGGGACTTTGGGCAAGCTGTATCGTTTATCATTCTACATGTGCAGATCGCTCTACACCACAATATCTGARGTACTTTTACCATTACGCTCTTAGCAAAGCTGCCTCTCAGAAATACCACTTCCCACCTCTATACGTACATCCCTCCTTGTAAGTCAGTAAGGCTTTGGTGGCTTACACCGGAGTTATTTCAATTTATGCTAGCAAATCGACAGCGAAATTGAGATGTCTAATTGATGACCGCTTGGATTTACTACTGCATTACAACTGGCACCGGAGGCCTGACGCTGAAGTGCCTCCCTAATGCAAATGACTTGACTTACATCCCGTTTAGAGTCTAAAGGCAGGCCCTCTCAGACAGGTCCAGACCTGCATCGGGTTGGCGTGCCATATAAATCTGGTGCTGTCCGTAGCGCCGGGCGATCACAGCTCATCATCGGCGCCCGTTTATTACGGCGGCAGCTCACCCAGCACGCTAATGGAAAACCTAGAAGACCCTTGCATGTGCTCTGTGAAATAATTTCATTACCTTTCTGCATTAAGACCCACAAATTTAATTACTTGTCTGGAAAAGCATAAATAGTAAGTACAAAAATTACACAAAAGGGGGTTGAAAACAGGGTATTTATTTGTCCAGCTATACTCACACCATACTCACTTATTCTATAGTATATGGGTTTTTTTCCCAGCCATTTATCTATGTGCCTTATGTAGGATATGGGAAAGAGGTTGTTTGCTCATTCATATCACTCTACGCAGAGTAGCTTTGAGACATGGGTCATCTAAACAGCTACAGTAAGCTGCCAGTTTCTCTAACCAGGTAGTAACATTTTTGAGCTTTAAAAATTGCCAAGTTTTTTAAATCTTATGCTCTCATCTTTCCTAGAACCTTCATGATTTCTCAAATTGAGATGACAACTATTCACAGTAGCTATCCGCTATTTAAGACAAGCAACTCATTATAAATGTTCAAGTGAAATACAATCATATATCTCARGTCCACCATATTTTTCTTACTCTGGCAACAAACTCAAGCCAGGAGAGAATTTACAGAGTCRCAGCTATTTGTCATCACATTTGCTSATTTTATGCAAGAGAAAGAGTATCCATAGCATACCTTGAAATCTAAAGCTTCCAGGCTTGCACACGATGCTTCTCGGCACACATTACAAGGAAAGAGTAGCAAGACTTTTGTCAGCCCTACCATTTCCTACAATGCTTGCCACCCACCACCTGCACTCTGCATGCTAGGAAACCCATCCTACCACGTGCACTTATTCCTCTTAGCATTCCTTTTCTGTATGGCACGGTTCACCTGTCAGGTGCTGGCAATTCATCATTCAACAAATAACATAACAAAATAGCTCACTGCCTCTTGTGATGAGAACTAAATCAAGCCAAAAGAAAAAGCCTTCGGCTCACGCTGCAGACTGGAGACAGAGCCATGTAATACCATCATATATTCAATTACTGTGCAGGGTGATTATTAACAACAGAACAACGTAATGAGTCTGAGGGAAGATGAAATTCCTCCACTTWGCCGAGTCCTTAATGTGGAATTTTCTTTACCAAATTAAAGAATTGTGCTCCAGGCATTTGGGGTCTCRTTAAAAGTCCATTCAAGCCCATGAGCATCCTGCCATTGCCAGGCATAAACTTGGGATTAAGTCCTCACTGAGCTAACACTGAAACATCTGGGGGTCATTTTTTAGGGAAAACCATTTTCAGTGACTGGCTGAGAATTCTCATGCATCCTGCACAGATCAATCTGTTCATATCAAGCAAGTGAATATAAAGAAGTCTCACTACCCAGCTACATATAAYAACCCCATATACAAATATAACTTATGGCCGTGGATAACTCTCGGGGGCCTCMAATTTCTTTCAAAACCTTATACATGTCATAGGTAGGTCTTGAAACTCACGCCCTTTCYGCTCCTCACTCTTATTTCTAAGCAGCACAGGAATGGTTCACCCAAATCCTCACCCTACTTATGTAACTTAAATCTGCAAACAGTCTGCAGCCACTGYAAGGAGATGGCCGTCTAAATCCAACCTATTCCTGCTTTGGTTCTCTAATTTCAAAACAGTACTCCCCTAATATTTTCATCATTGATCATCTAAACCTGTACAACCCCTGGACATCTCAGTTTTTGACATTAAAAATCCCCAGGTGCACGAGGAATGGTGGTCTCCGCAATACAAATTCTTCATCCGCCAGGAAGCTTTGCTCAACCACCTCCTGAAGATATTTGACTCTTCATTAAAAGAAATCAAAATTTTACATTGTGAGATCAAGAACAAACAGGAATGTGCAGCATAATAACATAAACCTTATTGTGGAGACTCCTCAGTTTCAGCCCTTCCTATAACAATCAAGTGTTTTTACCTGACATGGGGCAAAAAAACCAAGCACTCGAACCCAAGAGGGGCACCTGGAATTAAAGTCCTTTTGTTCCTAGCCTCCACAGTCACAGACTTAGCGCTTAGTTGTCGGCACCGTTTTTCTTGGCCTTAGTAAACCACTCCTCACACTAAATCCGAGAGCGCAACTTCCAAAAATTGAAACTTGGTCTTTCCAATCTCTACATCTATCCAAATACCTCACTATAAATATCACAGAGTTTTAATAACAGAGTCAGCCACTAGAATTACAAGAAGAGATGATAAAACAACGAATTCAGTTCAAAACCCGATGCCTTTCTGGAAGGCAACAAAGCAAAAGAATATGTTCCAGTCAGACTCTAGGTGGCTGCAGAGAGGAGAAGCTGGGTACGCAAAACGACCCAAGTCTAACTACACTTGTCTAAGGGGTGCCTTTTCCACTTAGCCTWATGAGTTTTAGCATTCAGAACGTCTGTCTGTCCAGATGCGGTGAAATCCACATTGTTCCTAAAATCATTTGAAGTCTTCATTGCAAAAGAGTTCAAGGAGTCTGGTTATAAATTCTGTGGRTAAGTGGAAAAAATACTCATCTTTTTTGGACTATATCAAGCAGATAATCAAACGAGATGACCTCSTAGGTCCATTTTGGCTCAAACTGTCATATATTAGCTCTTCTTTTTATCTGACAAAACGATTTTTATATTCTCAGCCTTTCGCTACAAGAAATGAACATTTCYAATCTGTCTGTTCAGAACTGCAACAGTCAGCCTCCTGCCTGCACATGTACTGCTACAAACTAAAACATCAACTGATCAGAAAACATTATCTGAAAAAAAAAAATCAGTATCAAATAATTGTAATCGTACAAGTAGTATCATTTCTCTTAGATAATTTTCCAATGTATATTGGGACAGGAAAGTTTATAGCAGAGCTACTTATCTCCTCTGGGTCTTAACAGGAGGCCAACAGCTTAAGCCTCTTCCACTGAACCAAGAGCAAGCTCTGGGTATTTCCAGATGTGAGATCTCTACTCAACTCAACCCATCAGTCTGTAGCATGCCAACAAAGCTATAGCAAAGCTATAATCAAAGACAGACTAACATGATTAGTTATATATAATTATAATATATATACATATTTATACATATAATTATACATATACATTATTATACATATAATATATATACATAATTATATATAATATTTATTTTATATATATAAAATGTTATTTAGATATATTTTTCACTGCTCCCTTGGATCCAGCCCCGTTATATATAATTTGCACTTGGCACCAAAATTTACAGCCCTTGAAAGAGTTCGGATTCGCTTACTCTCCTAGGTATTTTAATCAAACTTGGAACAGCTGAAAGAAGATGTGTTGTCACTCATTTTGATACTGCAAATAAAATTTCAGGAGGGGAGGGAAGCCTTTTTTTCCTTCCATCWTCTTCTTTCTGAGAACATTCTGTACCCTTGCAGTGTTAGTTACATCTTATTGGACTACACCACCTTACACAACTGAAGCCTGTAATAGACAATATCAAATCCTWCCTGAGGTTTGCATAAAATTCCAGTTAAAAGAAAATCTAACTAGCAAATTCATTTTTTGACTATTACAGACAGCAGAGAATAAAGAAAAAAAATAGTAGAAACTTCACTATGCCAATCACTTTTACTGGTTTGTTTAAAAACATGCACTCTAAAATCCCAAACCACTTATGCAGTAAAAACAAAAGAAAGAAARTCTCATTATAGTCAAAGGCCACCAGAACCCACATTTCTGTTATCCAGAAATCCTGGCATATAACTCATTTCTCCCTGACAAAATAGCTAGCAAAGGAGATCTTACTTGTTTACTTGTGGTAAACAAATGGTTGCAACCTTGCCCAGAGCCAGAACTACCCCAGTCACCACGCTTTATAGCAGATAGTTTGAATAAAATCAATATGAATTATTCTTCTCTTCCTTCTATTATCAGTGCATGGATTTGGACAAATACAAAAGTTCTGACTTTGGATGGACCAGGAAAATACCATAAACTAGAAACACTCCTGTTTTAAGTACAGTTTTGGAAGCCCAAGCTATGCAATTTTACCTCAGGGTTGTTGCATTATCGGAAACAGAAACATCTYTGATACATGAAGAGTTTCAGTCTTGATCTTGGAAGAAATCTAACCCAATTTCACAGCTCTGATGCATTAGGAAATTCTACTCGAGGCTGAGTGGCAGGGAACTATTTAGGTCTTCAAATGCTTGGAGTTTTGGAGGCCGGGGGGTATGGGCAAGTAAGTTAGCACTAGATTGCATCCTTTTTATGGTTGCTAAGAGTTTTTGAAATGCTTATGTGATGATTAGAAGAATGTCCCTAAACCTAGCTTAATATTTGATAATCTTTCAAACACTTAAGTGCTTATCTAAAAACCTAATTGGCATAATTCTCTTTACTAGCTATCCGGTTTTCTTTTTGTGAAAGATTTCGGATTTTGGTAGCGTCAGACACTAATGATGTCAAAACCAATACAAAAAACCACTTAGAAAGTATTAGGTCTAAATCCACGCTACAAGACTGTATAGCTTTAATTATAGGGTTTTAAAATAAATCAATCCAAGGATGGCTGAAACTTGCTGCAACCTGCTACTGTTACACACACCTCTAAAAAAAGTTAATAGCACAACCACASTGGGTTGTGCTATTGCACCTGGCTGGCACAGCAGCACTCAGGCTGCTGCACAGCACAAGTGATAAAGACCATTTCTTGAATAGTTCTTTCATCTCCCGACCTCTCCTTCTCTGTAATCCTCTCTGTTAACACTGAGCTCTGTTTCCCAGACAACTCCAGAGACAAGAAATGCAGCTTCCCCTTCACTTCACCAGTCAAGTAAAACAGAAAACCAACAACAACAACAAAAAAAAAAGACCTATTGGAGAGACCATAGGAAAAGTTTTTCATCCTTTTAAAAGTAATATTTAATGTATCTGTGTGGAATTAAACAAATATATAGTTGCACTCAAAAACAAAGTTATTTTTACAAGAAGAAGAACAGGAATTATGAACACAGCATACCTAGCAGCAAAAACACCTGAATTTTCTTAGTAGATCATCCTGCTAACAGAATATTGACAACTTGACCCTACCAGCTTGCTAAGACCATTTGTGGAACTCAGTAAGAGTCAAAGAGCACAATAATAGCATCAAAACAAAGGGCTCTGGGCTTCATTAYTGCTTTCTTATAATTTTAAAGCCTATAGAACAGTAAACTCACAACATGGCCATTTAATATAATTTCCCTTACTAGACACCCACAATAGAGAGCAGGCTATCCAGAGGAGACTTATTCTATGTTTTGGCCCCTCTTTGGATCGTACAAATTCTTTTCGGGGTGACGATTGACCCGACTCAACCCCTAACGCAAGGGCCCTTGACCCGACTCAGCCCTAACTCAGCGGCTGACACCTGATGTTACAGGGAACCTCTGATGCCCCCTTGTTATCGAGGCAACACCTCGGCCCATCGTCCGCATGTTCAAGTGGAATGAAGACTTGGAGCAGCCTTGAATTAATTAGCAAAAATAATCACATTAAGGCTTGAACTTAATAATCAACTGCTATGACATTAGCTGTTCAGTCATTAAACCTGCTTAATTAATTTTAATTGAGTTCTGCTTTAGCAACATAACTGGATTCAAAATGCTAATGTCGGTCCTTTTTGAAATACACAGCACCAAGGAGCCAGCATTTACTTTCCTCAACACTGTTRAAATTCTCAAATGTATTTATGTTTAAGGCCAAAACACTTAAACACCAAAGCACTAAGTTACGACTCTCACCTCTTAGCACTTTCCACCAATTTCACCACGGATGTTAAACTCTGCCCAATACCACCCCAAAACAATGAAGACCTCATTTAATTTCCTCCAAGGAAGGAGTTTCCAAGTTAATTCTTGGTACAAAAAAGGCAAATTGCTAGCAACAGAAATACAATTTAAGTTCTCCCCTTTCCTACCAGCAGCTTAGCGAAGGTTTTACAGATGTCAGGGCACTTCGGTGCCTCTCCTCAAAGTCAAACCATTCAACAGGGAATTGTCAGATTCCCTGTTCAGAAACAGGCATGTCGCTGCACTGCTTCCTAGCAGGTACAGATAAATTATTCCATCCTACCATTCTTCAGCAGAGGCTGGGCACATTATGCAAAGACTGGGATGCATTTGGGAATATGTAAAATTGACTAGGGGGCATAAACAATATAGATAAATGAAGGCACAAATTGGTAAGCCAAGACTCCTCTGAGATACCGTGGCAGTGATCTAGAATACAAACACTGCAGACTCACAGAAAGAAAGAAAGTGTTTGATTTTTCACTGGGAACTCTGASTTTTCCCATAAGAAAAAATACATTTTTCTAACAGCCAAAATCATCAAGATTTACAGTGTTTAGAACAGATCCTGGCAGGTCTAGCAACAAGTCCCATTAGGCTTCACACTTTGCCCAACTCAATCACCCTTGGCAATAGTCAAGGATTTTTACTGAGATGCACCTCAAACATCTCAGATTTTACATTCTGATTATTTGGCTGGATGCCCATAAACATCATACCCTCCGCTACATCCGTCCCATCTTGCTACTGAACCACTTGTGATGTTCTCAAAGAAGTTCAGGGTTCACTTTAAAATCTTCCCTAGAGTTGATGCTTAGTACGAAATAAAGATGCAGCGAGAATTCTATCAAAACCATTACATTTTCCACGTATTTCAGGATATCATGAAATACGAGACCCTGCGTGGTAAGGGATAATTGGTAATTAAAATAGATTTTAAACCATCCTCTCCCAAAAATCACACAGTTTGTATATCCTATTTCAGCTAAGAGAAGATACCCGAACATGATGCTGGTTGCTAAACATCACTGTCAAAACCATCAGAGATGTACAGATTAAAAGGCCGCCACGCTACAAAAATCAACATCTTAACACAGGAAGAAACACCATCATTTTTGCCAAAAAGATCTACAAACTGCCCAATTTCAAYGGATTAAAAACCTGTAGAACACCACACACTTGGCTGGACATGAGCTTAGCTAAGTAAAGGACCACCGCAAAAAAATACCAAATACCTATATCCTTCATTCCATATATGTAATGAAGCTCGGTACCAACTAACTAAGACCACAAGCAGAACATCTTGATTTCAAGCTACTACACCAGCAACTGTATTTCTTAACCTGACTAAAAGCATACACCAGCCTTGTAGTCTAGCTCTCTTTTTAGAGTATGATTAAGGACAGGTATGAGTAAGATGGGAAGAAATAATGGGAAAGCTCAGAACTGTTACTTGAATTCCCTGTATATATCAACTTACGCAGCCAACTGTGATGTCACTCTCAAACATACCCAAGAAAGGAATTCACGTTGTGTATTCAGTATCCAATGTTGTGTGTTATTCTTATTAATGCTTCATAACTATTTGCTCAAAAACCAATAAGCTTTATTTTGAAGTACTGAGCGGAATTAGGGGAGCATCTGCTCCCAACAGTTGGGCGCACAAGCTATTCACGCCTCGCTSTAAGTTCTGTGGTGTATTAAGATGTCATTAGAGGAACCTTCTGTGGTTGTCTCAACTTACATACCGTGGAAGTCATCAGGTGGAAATCAGGTGAGCGGGGGAGTCGTCTCCTACACGTTTCCCTTCTGTCGCAGGATCCGATGCCATCCGCTGCTCCCTTTGCTCGAAGCATCACCTATCAAAGCACAAGGACAGCTGTGAGGCAACTTGTCAATAAAGGTCATCTGACTTAGGCTTTTGTTAAYTTTTATTTTTTGATAACTTGAACTAGTTAAAGCAGCAAAATTCAAGAGTCAATGCTTAGAGGCAAGCTGGAAGAGATAATGGTTGCCATTGAAAATAATTAAAACTCATTTTTGGTAWGTTTGTGTGTTTTTCCCCTCCCCAACCCCTCCACAATCATTTTAACACGCTTTCCAATACAAATGCTACCCATGTACCAGAGAAGACAACAGGCATCCAAGCTTTTACCAAAGCAGGGAAAACGTGGAGGAGCACCTCTCAGTTCCTCRTCTCAGTCATGTCCCCAAATGCTTCGCTTGCTCTAACTACCAACTTAGAAGCTTTAACACAGCTTTTAGGGAGCTGGGAGTGGGGGGAAAAAACACTCCCGGGAAAGACTGTCAYCGTGGATAAAGGCTCAGAAATCAGGAGAGCTTTGCAAGAGCTGCAGCTCCACCGCCCRCACCTCTCCGCGACGCGGTCGCACAGGAAAAGCGGCACCGGCGGCAGCCCCTCGGAGCTGGCGCAAGCTCCCGGCTGCTGGCAGAAAACCCCAATTTTCTAATGGGGCCCCTCCAACGCGCAGACGTGTCAGGCCCAGCAAATTAGGCTCATAGATGTCAAACTCAGCATCAGCCTATGCTTTTCTAGCACTACTTCTATATCCTACAAGCAGGAAAACAAAAGAGGAAGGAGGGGGGAAAAAAGGAGTTCCAAAGTCCTCAGGAATTAAGGCATCTGCTATTTATTGAATTTTTCAAGATAAATTTTCCAGATTTTCTCWTTTCCAAATTATATATCTAACACAGAGTTAGTTTCTTTTAACTTTTCCAGCCCTGACCAGGCAGCAATTTCTGACCACCAGGCTCATCCTGACTTCRTATTCCAAAACAACAGCACTGAAATACTTTTGTTACTGTTTTCTCTTAAATGCCACAATTAAGTCAAATATTTACAAGAGGCAAACTGGGGATACCTTACCTGCTTTAAGTTTCCTGCTTTTTTAACTAACACCTTCCCCACTTAAAGCTTTATAGAGTTACTTATCAAAACAGCAAGGCAGGCAATAGTACTAGGGATGGAGCAGTGACAAATAGATATGCAAAAACACAGAAATAGACATCCGTCCAAACATTCCTACAATATCCACATGTAAAAACAACCCCCAAAAGGTTCCCCCAGGCTGCTACCTGCTGTGAGGGCTGCAGGAACTGCAGTTCCCACCCAGGCTCTGACCTAAATGCTGGGGGTGGTGCCTGGCCGCCCTCCGCCCCCCACAGCTGCAGCACATTGGAGGGGATGCCTGGGGAGGAGTTGCCTTCATCACACCTCAGGTTGCACTCGAGCTGGTTTCACCAGCTCCCACCTTGCTCAAAGGTGGGTTTGGTTTTGTATTTAATTTCTCCCTTTTCTCTCCTTYTAAACGGTGTATCTTTTCATGGGTTCCTTAAAAGCACTTTAGTTTTAATCACAAAAAATGGCCATCAAGAATTATATAAGAAATACATTCCACATAGTGATTAAATCCATGTAGAGTTAGAAATATTTGTTTTCAATACACATAATATTTCTTAATATTCTCTTTCTCTGGGGGAAAAACACTCCAATTCCTAACCTTTTATTTCTAATAAAACAGAGATGATTCTACTTATAAACACATTTTAAAACAAACTTTTTTTTAAAGAAAGTATCTTCTTGGTATCCCTCTCCTATTCACTTCCCAGGCTTGCTAGCAGCCAGATGAATGCGGATGATAAAAATGTACTTCGTTTTAATACTCGCACAACTTTATTACATATTTACAAACCAAAGTATCTAAGCCACAAAAAATATTCCATAAAACAAGAGGAAATCTAACTGCACAAAAAAAAAAAAAAAAAAAAAAGGAGCAATATATTCCAATATGAAAGCATTTGCATTTACTAATTCTACAAATGATTTTATTTTAAAAATTATTTCTTTGGGGCTAATTTTGCACTATGTGACTCCATTCAGTGGAATTAAATGCCAGCGTAGGGAGTAAGGCAGCGGTGAAAAAGGCAGCGATGAAAGAGCACCTCGGTGTTGCGGGCCGAGGAAAACAACCTCTTGTTTTGGTTGAAGAGTTTTCAGATGTCTCCCTCTTAACATTCATATCTGTCACAGTTCTCACTGAAAGTGGGTTATCTCCCATGTCAGGTTCAAGCATGGGAAAAAAAAGAGCATTTTTAAGTGCTTCCTTAAGAAGCACTTACCTTAATTCACCTTGCCACACCAGGTTGGCGCAGAGCAGCCCTACAGTGACATTCGTGAGGTTTTCAAGTACGTGTGTCAAAAAAACCWGTGCTGAGCTGTACTAGAGCCCAGTCTTCAACAGCACTAAGCTATTGTGAATACTACTATGTTTCTTTTGAAAAGCTATTTTTCCCAATGTAACTGTTCATGATTTATCATTGATCTTTAGAAACTGCCTTTGTGCCCAAACCTCCCACTTAWAAAGCAGTAATTTTAATAGCGAGCTATGGGAGAGGCAAGAGGCCTTTGCACTGACAACACGTCTATTTTCATGGAACTCTATAGACTTAATGTTCATCTTCCTTCGCAGCCTACRTGCCAAAGGCTTTGGCTATCTTTCAGAGGAGGGTTGTTCGTTTACCTTTTTTGGTTTCTGCAAGGGCGGATTCTGGGAGCGGGTGCAGGGCTGCCACAGCACTCCGGGGCTGTCGTGCACTTGAGGATGCAACAAAACCTGGGGACAAGCTCCAGGCTGCAGCGTCCGCGTGGCCGGGAAGGAGAGAAGTGGCAGAGGGTGTTGGCAGTGTGAAGCAGACTGAGGTCTCTGAAACACATTTAGTTTGCACTAAACATATATACATATACACACACACACACACACACACACACTTATTTTATTTTAATTTGAATTATTTTAATAACCCTCAGGAAAACCAGGAGAGGTGCACGCTTACCGAGAGCATCAGGGATGACGTGGCCAACTTGGTGCTCTCTGGGATTTTCCTGGGCCTTTGGTCCGGTCCGGCCCCTCAAAGAAACCTGGGGTGAACCCGATGCCGAGAGMTAGAGAAAATAGCCTGGTTTAGTGCGAGACGGTGCCTGTGTCTAATCCCTGGGGATTAAGCGAGGAAGGGAGCTATCATCCGAGCATCTTTGCATGCTGGAAACATCAAGTAATGACCTTTATTCCTAAAGACCTCGGCCTGCCGGCGATGGATCCAGACAGCGCTGATTAAGAGAGAGGCCTGCTGAGTTTTGGAGCCCTGTGAAATCCAAGGAGCATCTGTGTTAATAGCAAAAGGCTATGTATCACATGCCCTTTTTAAATTTTTTTATTTGAAATGACAATCCTGCCAATGCTCTGTCAAGGTTGCACAAAATGTCTRCTTTGCTTTCATGGGAGGAAAACATTCTGAGTTCTCCTGTTCTTTCTGACACTTTAGACATTTCACCTACAAGCAATATTCTCTTTGTGCTATAGCTAAGGGGGAATCCAAGTCTCCGTGCTTTCGATGCTCTCTTCTTCAAAGCCAGTCCTGGTCTTTCCCTGTCGCGTGGGGATCTCAGTCACCCAGTGAGCTTTTTGCCCATGGGAACAACAACTTTCCTGAATATGAAATATCCAGATTCCTAATCCTTTATGAATAATCCAGAACACAGCACTGCATTAACTGTCTTTCACGAGTCTACACAGGGTATAATCCCCTTTATGCTCCCTACATCACCTCYGTAGCTTTTGGAAGTCTTCTTGGTCAGGTTTGTCTGGACAAATCCACCCTTTGTAGATATGTGCTGGGTTTTGTATTTGTCTGCATGACTGATGGCCCCTTAAATAATTGATTTCGACACTATCTCTACCGCTGAGACTTACGCTCCTCCTTTTCACAGTTCTTCATTAGCTGTTTCTTAAAACATTAAAGAAATATTTGCTCCTTTAGAGTTCTTGGTCCTACAGCTACTTAGAGATCTTTAACGAAAGATTTTTTGCTACAGAATAGCTATTCATCAAAAGTACATTAGCTCACAAAATTGGGATGATTTCCTTACTTTCTTGGCTCAACAGGCTGATTTTCTTTTAATGTGTGTTTCTATTCAAAAAAGTTATTTAGGCCAACTCTGTTTATCGATGGTTGTTACTTAAAGCTTGTTTCACTTGACGTTCGAGGCAATGCTCTGAGGTGCGCCCGCGCGGACTATTTTGTGCAGCTGCCCAGCACTTCCGCGCTTCCCAACTTTCCTACCGGCACGTGGAAAGAGCACATGGAGCAGCCGAGCGCCGCCCGGAGTGCAGAGCCCTGACAAAAGGGACTGCAGGGGCTAAAGGGCTTCCAGCTGCTGCGGGATAAAATGCCCAAAGCCCCAAAGGTGAAAGAAATCCTAGGGCAAAGTCGCTGCCAACTTAAACTCTCAGTAGGAAAGAAGGGGGAGAGCGAGTTATCTTGTGAGACGCTCATATTAAAGCCTTGCTCTATTATCAGCCTATTGCTCCAAAGGAAAACTGCCTCAGTAAGGAAACATTACCCTAACGCACTGTGTTAACTGCACAGTGACTTTGCAAGCATGCATAGCAAGGATGCACTCCCAGCACTTTCCTGTASTTCTCCTATATGTCCAGGACAGATCGCCTCAAAAATTCTGTGGATTCTTGCAAAACTCGAGGGCTGAGATGCACCCAAGCAATTGGACAAGGTAGCACCGGAGGGGATGCTCTTGAGATGCTGCACAGAATGGAGCTCTCCCAGCGTTTGTGCTCAGGGTAGATTGCTTTGCACCCAGGATAACTCTATAGCAAGTTGCAAAGTAGCACTGGGGAGACTGAAAAACAATAGGAGGGGAGGAAAAAAAAGATGAATTCTTTTAGTGGGCTTAAGAACTTGATTTCCTTTGAAAATGCTTATTTGAGCTGATGGCTATTGAAGTCAATGCCATTTGCTGATAATCAAGAGCATCCATAGTTGTAAAAGTCTAATTACAGGACTATTTTAAAGGGTTGTTTTTCAAATGATTAAGTCAGATTGATGTACACAAACCACGAGTTTGACTATAAAAGCTTTTATTTCAAAAAAGTGGTATCCAGGGCTGGATTAAAGAAGATTAAAGTAGAAATTCCTGGAGCAATAAAATGTTATAGCTATATTCAGACACAGTCTCTATTCAGCTTATACACATGCTCAAAAAGTACTGGGCCTAAAAACATTYTCTCCCTTACTTTGTCAGTGTAAATTCTATGTACGCCCAAAGAGTGCCAATATTTACCTCGCAAAAAGCATGAGGATTGGAAAACTAGTTTGGCTATAAGGTAATTAGAACTACACACGGCTGTGTACATGAACATATTTGCACCTAAAAAAATGAAAGTCTGTAAAAATAGAGGCTAAGGAATAGACCTCATATACCTAAAAATCTCCTCTTCTCATCTGAGGTGAGGTTTTTATTATACTATATAATACTATATCAGATGAAGTTATGAAGCATAAGTACAAGAGTTTTAGTACTGCATACTATACTAACCAAACTAATAGCACAATTAGGAACCTCTACATCTTAGTTATATACAAAGAGAAAAGAGCTCTTGGAACGGTAATATAATTTACAAATTATTTTTGTTATTTTATCCAAATGAAACCTAAATCCAACAAGGTCCTGTGGATCATCTTTGCAATGAATTGCAAGACTTCTACACATAACTGTTCTCAAATTCCAGGCCTACAGTCTATCTTATGCAATTCCCAAGTGTTATTTGAATAGCTGAAGTCCCTCAGTTTGCTCCAAGTCATCTAAAGAGAAATCCTTGGAAACAGAGGGGCCTGGTCATATTTTTCTTCACCAAATACTTCCTACGCTCCCTCCTGCAATGTCCAGCTCTCGTTTGGGCTTTAGGATGAACTCTGGTATATTTTTCCTTAGTGTGCTTTAAGACTATTCCTAACTAACAACCTCACTTGAAAAAAAAAAATGTTGGGTTTAATTAAAAGCTCTTCTAAACTTGTTTAAAAGCCCTACAAAGTTTTATTAAAGACGCAAATAAAACACGTCACACAACAAAACCTGTTGCTCTACAAGTATCATAATTCCTCTACGGTAATAATACTCACTATTATTACCATTTAGCATAAACACCTAAAGGATTTGGTAACAGCAGACCAGCATCCCCTTCAAGCTTTATTATACAGGCTCATAAAAAATACCGTGTTTGCCCCAAGCAGCTTGCAGGGCAAGTTTACAGAAAGTTTATAACAGGGAATRGCAGGGAGGTGAGAGAGAGCAGGGAAGCAGCTCCCAGCTACAGACAGAGGTCACGGCACACCGGCTGGGAAATTTTATTCAGTGCATAACATCTCTTCAAACATTACTGTTAAAGAATTWAATTTGTTCCTAGGTACATCTTTTATAAGCAATTTGCCGGGTCTCAGTATACAGTGTAGAAGCACGCATTCTTTCTGCCTCGTTTCTTGCAAACTACGTGGCAATTTTGCAGAAGAGATCATCGCTGCAAATATATCGGTATCTAAGTACCCTGCAAAGGAAGAACAAAAACAAGAACAAAAACAAACTACAACCTGTTTATAGCTTAGAAAGCTCTTTTCTCTTTGTTGCCTTGTTATGGTTCACGGCCGTTAACAAAATGCAAAATTAGCAGTATGCAGCTGGTCTAACTGCCCACAGGATGCAAGATCCACGTCTCGCCGTCTAGGAAGAGACAAAGCTCGGGTTGGCTGGATGGCTGGAAGGGSTAGTGATGTTTTTTGTAATGATGTGTTTGGAAGTGATCATTTCATTCCTTTTGTAGATGATCTGAGTAATCCCTTACCAACACCTATCACTTTCTTCTCCACATCACCTTTCCAAAGGCTGACAGTTCAGAAAGTGCACAAAAACTGAGCTTGGTAATGAAGTTCTGCGTTGCACTTTCCAGCCGAATGGAAGGGATCAGGTAGAAAAAAAGAAAGATTTCTGTCCAGTAATGTCAGGAAAAGAAACTTTTTGAGTCAGAAAAAGAAATTCTGAGCTGAAAAATTCATTGCCGCCTCCTCCCGGCGCAACACGATCCTCCGGCGCGTGGCCTCCGAGCCTCCCGATCCAACCCGCGGTTTCTCTCCCGAGTGCAGATTAACCAGGCGCTGCTCTGCCACATTACTCATTTATTTGGGAGAAGCAACAGCATCTAGGAAACAAGAACGATTGCAATTTGTCTTTTTTTTTCCCTAGGCTGCATTGTGATCTGTACACAGTATTGCATAAGCTCTCTATGGAAAAAAATAAGATAAGAAAATAAGTAGTTTTTCTTTCTCAGTGAAGCCATATTAACCAAGAGCAATATATAGAAAGAACAAGGAACCACAGTGGGCACATAACAGGTTGCAYATCCCGCTTCCTGAACAATTCAGGCTTCAAACCCATTAAAGTTTAAACAAACAGACTCTCCTTTCATTAAAAACTTTCCTGGTTGCAAATTATTTATACTTACAACAGCTCTTTCACATATCCAGGACACATGGTCCCGGGACCRTTTCCTTCCTCTTCTTGCAGAGATTCTTATTGGTTTCACAGACCCTTAGGAGATATTTCAAGTTAAACCTATCACTATCAGCTCGACATCTTGGCCCTATGCTCTGCCTAACAGTCAAGTTAGATTTTTATGTGAAGTCAGTAAGACCAAGTGGTAGCAGAGCTATTAATTATTGAGCACAGATATCCAAGATATTTGGGTTCTCCTAGTCCYGGTGCGAGTCCTCTTCCCGTCCTCCCCTACTCCCACCAGCAGTCCCACTGAACAGTGTTTCCYGCGCACAAATCACCGCTCCTTAATGTGCAACACTTGGTGCAGCACATGGTGTTACATTATTAACACCTCCAGCAATCCCAAGAGAAAGCCCAAGTACAACATTGGCTGGGAAAAACTYGTGTCCGAGTTTTCAGCTGAGGTTTGGGAGCAGCCAGTTCTCGGGGCTCCCACTTTATCCCAACTGCTTCACACAGGCTTACCCAGCGTCCCTCTTGGAATTGCTTGTAAATTTTCTATGGAAACGTTTCTCTCTTCATTAAACTGATAAATSAAATGCTCTCTGTACATGCCTGCTTTGCTTTCCAATTTTGTTGACTAGAAAGCCTAGACACAACATTTCACTGTATTTAAAACTTTTTTACTTTTAAGCCAAAATATCTGGCTTTCCATTACCGAAAACAGAAATAGAATCTGGCTTTCTCTTTTCTGAGGAAAAGCAAATTTTACAATTCATTATTTCAACAGAAACACTTTTTTTCCTCATAAATATCACAGAAAAAAATAAATAGTCCCCCTAATAGCTCCAGTGCAAATCACTGTCCTTTAAATGGCACTAATCTATTTCCACAGATAACCTCAAATAACTGGCAGAGAAGCTCCATCAGCCCCAACACTCTTTGCATTAACATTTTAAGGCAAGATAGACCTAGTAAGCCCACACTTCATTCCCAGTATATTTTTGCCTTTTTCCTCCTYGACTGCAGTCTTCTTAAACAGATATCCTGCTGCAGCAGCCACATCCAGGCCTCCTCCTGTCATATAAAAGCAGAAACAATGAATATTCATGTTGGTTTCTGCCAAGGAACCAGTCAAACACGGTGGGGGCATCCTACCTTCTTTTAAGCTCTGTGCCAGGCTGAGGCTGGCTGAACTGCCGGTCTGCTGAAAAGTTATAAGAAATAGGAAAAGGAAATAATAGGTATTTCACACCCGGGATTTAAAAGCAAATATGTCCTAATGTAGGTCGCTAATACGAATGTTACAGTTTCAGAGCCAGACTCTGCAGTTTCTGTGCCACAGATATTATTTTCACGTCATTTTCATTATCGAGTCTTAAATAAGACTCTGCTGAGATGAAACAGACAGTCCCAGCCCTGCATTTGAGAATTAGCCGGAACATTTAAAATAGTTCAAGTTGTGCGAAGAGGAAAATAGGGTAAGCACGTCTTAGAAAAGCAACTAGGAGAGGCTGAACAGTGTCAAAAAAAAAAAATAAAATAAAATAAAATAAAATAAAATAAAATAAAATAAAATAAAATAAAATAAAATAAAATAAAATAAAATAAAATAAAAGCACTGTCAAATCAGACTTCCAAATGAGTTAAACTCTCATGCCTGAATCTCATTACAAACAAAATTCTGGGGATAAAAGCAACACCACGATGCATCCAGAAGATGCATCCGTGATGGAAACGTGCTATAGTAAACGTGCACGACATGTTACCCGGAGCACAAAGCAGCACCATGCATCACTACAGGTCCCAGCCGAGTGTGAGGGTGCGGAGGAGCCCTCAGCTCTGCAGGGCAGGGACAGGACCAAACCCACACAATCCAAGCGGGAAGAAAAGCAGACCTGGGGGAGCATCGCTTCAGTATCTGTCTCTTCCCACTTTCTCCCCGCTGTTTCCCTTTCCCGCTTGCATACATTTCCCTGCTATCCTCCCAGTGCCAAGTTAGTTTTGGAACATCTTTATGTGGCCTGTAAATATTGCAGCCACCACCTCCTTGACCAACCACCTGATTCACCTTCACGAGCCCACTTTTTTCTCCTCRTAATGTGTGTCTACTATCACCAGTACAGCAATCTGTGTCAGTACCCTCCCTATATTGATCTGTTCTGAAAGGTATAGATCAGTATTTTCACTCTCCCAAGGATATTTTGCCCTTTTGGGTTTTTCCTCTTCACTACAGAACTAACATCAGGTGATTGTCATTGAAGAGACTTTGTCCAGGGTCTTGCCAGCAGAGGAACAGACTGAAGCTTTCAAACTCATGCTTCTGTGTCCTGTCTTCTCTCCTAACCGGTGGGATTTTGGCATCAGAAGTAAGTTGCTCTGTTGGATGATCAGATAATATACACTCAAAGCCAGCAAACTGCGAGGCTGAGGTAATGTAAATAGACAAGAAGATGTTATACATGTGTATCTTGCACACTGCAACCTGCAACAAATATGTCAGAGAAGAAAATGCATATAGGAAATACATGGAAAAATGCATGAGGAAGCAGGCTAAGGTTCAACAATGAAGAATACAGTTTTATTCTACCTACCGTGTGTATTAGAGAGTGTTTATATGAGCAGGCAGCTGTTAGGCAGCATTTTCTTTTTTTTTTTTTTCCACAAAAGCATTTTAGTCTTTAGTAATAAATAATTTACACATTACTTTAAATGCAGAAATATTGACAGCATACAAGAAATTGTCTCTATTGTAAACAAGACTACTTGTTTTCTAGTTCTACATCCAAACTATGAATCAGCTGGAAAAGAGGAATGGACTGACCAAAATCTTTTGAGATGCCAAAGGTTTGACTTATGTGGAACCAGTGCTACCTCAGCTGGATACAAACCCCTCACTGTTCATCAGAAACAGATACTGCAGCCACAACTCATGTCCCTTTACTGTCACGGCACAGTTGGTCATTATAGCATTTATGATGCAATGAAATAGCCCATAAAGTACTGCTGCAGCTTGTTGGAAACAAAATACAAGCCTTTATTTTATTTATTTATTTGTTTTTGCAAGGGTTGATTTACAAACAGTATGTTTGTGAGCTGAATTGTCCAATTTTTGCCTCTTTTTTTTTTTTTTTTTTTTTTTTTTTTTTT
>NW_020455623.1:34137-113097 GCF_003342845.1 Nothoprocta perdicaria
TTGGGGGTTTTTGTTTCTTTTTAAAAGGTTCAATTAGCTCCTCTTCCCCAATAGACTCGCAAGCATTTAAACCCGAAAATCCCACACCTCCGGCTGCTACTTACATACAGGAAATCTTACCCCAAGCTTGGCAGGATTTAGTGACTGCAGACTCTCATATGCAAGCATAGTTAAATGTGCATTTTCTTGAGCAGGTGAAGCAGTATACCAATCCCTGTGGAAGATTAACCTATCTTTAAAAAACTCACCACGGCTAAAAGATAGATGCTTTTCAAATGGGGATATAAAGCCCCATTTCAAATGGGGATGAAATCTTCATGATATTCTAGGCCAGATTAAGATATCTGAAGCCCCCCGCTGTGTTTTTTGAGCTGTTTTTGCTCAAAAAGGGGGAGAATAAAGCTGCATTCCATTTGCTAACAACTGAAAGGATTCAGAGAAGCAGCAATATGCTTTTCTAACCAGAGAAACTTGGAAAATGAGAGCACGTGCAAGTCCACCTAACCTGTACCCAAAACAAGCCTTAGCTGGTCAAGAATTCCTGTTTCTTTGTGCACATATTAAGTATATAAGGAAACATATATATATATATATACACACACATATGTATGTAAATTCCATAAATAAATATATCTTGCAAGGAGCTCTAGATTTTCCCAAACTAACACACTGTTAGTACCAATTCACGGGACAAGCTCTAGGCAGCCTTATCCTCATTTCCTCTCCACTGAAATGCTCCTGTGTAAAGACAGGACAGTGGAAGAACTTTTGATTTTTCTCCCTCATTTCTCCTCGATGCCAAACGCTCCTCCCATTGATGCAGTTTCATACAGAACAGTGAGCGTTACCTCACACGTGCCCAGGGCAAACAGGGATAGTAAATGACCGCGATTTCCCTGGCATAGTCAAGCTTAAAGGAGGAATAGAAACCTCGGGTAACTCATCCAAAGGCTGACAGGACACGGAGAATGACTTGGCAGAGAGACACAGATCCCTACCGCACTGTGCCCTGCTCCTCGCCATGGACCGCGCTGTCTCTCAAGCCAATCGCCTCCAAACCTGCACAAGATGCAGATACCTCTATAGGAAAATATTCGGGCAGTCTGGCTGAGGAAGAGCTGTCCAGCTAGTGGTGTCAGGAGCCCTAAGTCCAACACGGGAGCCTACTAGCAGATCCAGCATTCCTAATTTTACAGCCACCATGCAACACGTTTCCTGCCACTGGTCCTAAAAAGGCTTTGGCTTGTGCTTGATTCCACTTACAATTGTTAGATTTGCTGATTTTGCTGGACAAGTCACAGTCTGTGAAATTAAGTGCAGTCACTAGCATTGGACTAGTGGCACATTACTGCCCTGCACACTTAAAATTTCCCATCCCTGAGAAAGACAAATCCAACAACTCCTTTAACAAGGGCCACGTGGAAGCCCCTAGAAGATCCCTTACAAAGATATTGTCGCTGCTTATATATCACTTTGCCCCATTGCTGCTAAAGCTTGTCATCACCATTMTGCGGGAGAAGGGATATTTGAGGGACGTTTTCRTTTTGTTTTGTTTGTTTTTGTAGGTTTTAATTACAGAAAGTACCTGCAAAGCACAGGAGTGCACCTCGGCCAGGCAATACGCGATAGCCCTCAGCACTAATTAGCAGTCCTTTGGCTTGGCTTTGCACACAAAGCAGGAGAGTAAAGCCCCGTGCATTTCCCGCTTCCCTGTCCTCCTCTTTCTTCCTTTCCCCAAGGCAGCAGAATTAATATCTCACTGAGTAATCACAATTTATCCAGGGTAGCCATAAATAGGGAATCAGCTTCAAAACCTCAGGCTCAGCTAGTGCTTTACCTGTAGCTACCAAGGGATTTCTTTTGTTAATTWAGGCAGGTGGGACCATTACCCACGTTATAAACAAAGTGGTGCACAAGAAAGCAAAAACTGCAAAACAAAGCAAACAGTAGGTCAGTTAATTCCCAGCCCCTCTCCCATTGAAACCATGGCTCCAGTTGCACCAAGATTCCTCACAGTGGACAACACAATATAAATCGGACACGGAGACTTTTGGACAGGACATAAGAAGAAAACCCACAGGGGCCCTGCTGGCAGCAGGAGGTAGGACAGGAGACCTGAGGTCCCCTCCAGTCCAAACTGTCCCATAGGCCTGCGGAAGAACTGCTGGAAAAGGGGGAACTTAGAGAAAGACTAGGGCCTAACAGAGGTTGGGGCATTTCAGAAGCTGCTTGGGGTGAGACACAGTTGCCACTTSCAGGATAGTTGGTGCAGGGACTCTGCTCCTCCACAGYTCCCTGGGCRGCACAACCTGCCCTCCTCGCAGCTGCAGAGAGGAGTCACAGAGTGTGGAGCGGGGTGAAGACACCGGGACCAAACTCTGCTGAGCTCCCAGGAGAGCGCACAGACGAGCAGCACAGGAGCTGCCCAGTGGGGGATACATGATAATACGTCCGGTGCTGAGCMAGCAAGGGTGGCAAATCACTCCTTTCATCAAATCACTTTGCTCAAGCTTTGCTCATGATAAGTTCATTATAATGCCAAAACACACCTCCACCCCAAGTTACCTGCCTCTGAGGTACAACCACTCCTCAGTGAGTGTGAGCTCCAGATTTTCCATTGACCCTACCTTTAAAGGAAAGCGAGAAACTTTTTCACCAATCAATAACAATAGTAAGTATGATGATAGTCTCTCAAGCTCCACCAGAACATAAAGAAAAGGTATAAAAGGTGAAGTAAGGAGGAAAGAAGTTAGGGGGAAGATTCCATCGTGCCTGCTGAGTCAGTCGATGGACTGAGCCCCTTTCCTCCCCTTGGGTCGGGACAGCCTGAGGAGACTCAACACTGAGAGCCCTCTCCCACCTCCTGGGSTGAGCSGTGGTKGCACAGCTGTACATCAGAGCTAGCTACAAATCCCACGCTGCAGTAGCRACTTTCCTGTAGTGACATCTGCAACCTGCTTTGTCAACGTTGCGTTTGAATAAGTCACGRCATTWGTGAACTCGACTGCTTGTTTGGAAGGTGATGGGACCTTCGGCTGACAGACTGTTCATGAATCCAATACTGCCAGTTGGGTGTACGGCTAACATGGTATTTGGTATCTCCTTCCAACCATGCCATGGCTTTCAAACTGCAACCAGGCCCCAGGGAGAGAGGACAGCCACAGAAGCTTGCAACAGGAAGACCAAGACCAAACAAAAGCTCTAAGCTCCAAGTTGGCTCTTGGCGTTTTGCCCCACTGGACAAAAGAGTTGTGATCTGCTCGGATCTCCCATTTGGGCTGGTGGCTGTTGCTGAGAGAGGCAGTTTGGTGTTGCTTGCATGTGTGTGAGCTTCTGCTGTCACCTTCTGAGCCAACAGACCRGAGCGCTCATGTCTG
Source organism: Nothoprocta perdicaria (assembly GCF_003342845.1). Taxonomy (NCBI): domain Eukaryota; kingdom Metazoa; phylum Chordata; class Aves; order Tinamiformes; family Tinamidae; genus Nothoprocta; species Nothoprocta perdicaria. Next base: position 37,515 of record NW_020455623.1, read on the forward strand.
AGTAACCCCTTGCCACTTCTTCTGCAAAGCATTTGCAAGTAGCTAAGAAAACAATCCAAAAGGATCCTCAGGAAGAACAGAAGGCTGTTATTCTCTATGTTAAGGATGACTAGCATGCGTCACAAAACAAAAGAGAAGAGGAAAAAAATGTATATTATCTAAAAATTGCTGAATGACACTTTTGCTTTTCCTGTCTCTTTTTTTTTTAAATATTCCAAAGTCATATTTTCTAACTACTTTTAAATAGCATTCTGTATTAAATAGCAGATAATGAAAAGATATTTTCAAATAATAGAAGTTTCTTTTTTGTGGCAWTTCTGAGAAATGCAAAGACAAGGACATGCCATTAAACTGCCAAAGAAGAGGATGCAAGAGAAGCAATTAAACTCCCTCACTCTGCCCAAAAACTATAGAACATAAAAAGAAAGATTTTTCATATTTACTCTTCCTTTTAGACGTCAGCTATTCTACTCGCTCCCAACACCCTCTGTTCAAACTCCAGTACAGGGTCCCCATCAGTACAACCACACGCTGCCATTTCTAGCATCATTGGATTATTTTGCACATGAAGAGAGAGAAAACACCGTTTCAGCTGACTTGATGGGCTCAAAAACCTCTGATTCAGACCACRTCCAGCCATCCACTAATCTGTCACTTACCCACCTCCAGTTCCCTAATCTGCAGCGTGCAGGTAATACATATTTGTTTACAGGATGTGCAGGAAAATTAGTAACCASTCGGTACTTGCAAACCTTTTGCTCAAAAGGGACAAGTTTCCATTTCCCCAAATATGCTAGAGTTTGTCATTTGAACTGGAAATAACAATTCATGCACAAAACCTGACCATGGACCACTGATGTGGTCACCTACCAAGCTCTGATTTGCAAAGTACGCCCATCTAAATACACATGAAACAACACTGTGTGGAGGAGATTTCCCACATGTTTCCAGAACATAAKGGGCATATTCACAACTGGAGTGAGTTCAGCAGAGTACCCGCAAGAGAACCAAGTGGGAGGAAAAGCTGAGGGAAATGCGCTTCTTCAGCCAGCAGTAGAAGCAGCTTTGCGGGATGTAGAGGGGACCTAAAAGTGACTTTGAATACCTGAATTATGTTCAACTTCTGCACTTCCAGTTCCGCAAGGGAGGGGACAGGTATCTGTGTGCCAGAAAAGGGAGCCAGCCCCGGGAGCCTCCTCTGCTGCTCGGTGAGAAAAGACTTCACGTGTGAAGGGGATGGCGGCGGCGCCTGCCTGGATCAGCAGCTCGGCAGCGTCGGAGCGGAGCCGAGCGCAGACGCACGCGGCTCCCGGCGCCGAACAGAGCCTGTCTTCCCACCACGGAGGCACGGAGCATCTTGTCACGTCTGCACAGACATGAAAAGAAACAAATGCCTGGGATTTGCTACAGAGATTTTACTTCACAGACGCCCAAAAACGTCTCCTCAGAAAGAGAAAAAGTCTTTCTTCGAGTCATCATCTTGCACCCGTCTTATTAGAGAAGCCTCCCCCCCCAAGCCTCATGCATGCTGATGACAAAGCTGGTACACACACGGTGTCATCCGAGCTGTTTATAGCCGCTCTTTCATTTAATGCAGCTCATCTGCCAGCATTTGGGGTTTTTTTTCCTTTTTTTTTTGTGCAGGTTTTGTCTGCTTTACCATGTTATCATTTAAGTCTTTATCTATAAATCAAGCTGATACACAAGCCACTTTGTCATCTTTTGTTTTGCAACAGATGTACAGTAAGAAGAGACTGCTTCTGAATAGGAAAAAAATGAGAACATAAAGACAGCCTTGAGCAGGCACAGAAATTCCAGAAGAAAAACAAATGGCTTTTCTTACTGATAACCAATGGCACAGAAAGATGCTTTTGCAAAGAATATCAGAGAGGGAGAAAAAAATAACAAGATGATGACACTCTTCAGATGCAAATGTGATTTCTTCCTGTTCATAATCAGGGCAAGAGGAGCAATCTGAGGCACCATGTGGAAGAACTAAAGCTGAATTACATGTAGAAGGCTCCCAGGAAACATGCATTGTAGTGACGATTCAATTGCAGAAAAAGAGAGCATCAGACAGATTTCCACAGTGCCGGTGATTTTTGTGGAGAAGCCCTGGTCCTTGGGATCACGCTCTGAGCACCCCCTGAGGACCCGTCCTCACTCCTGCAACAGTATTGCCACCGAGAAGACTAAGTCTTAGCAACGTTACAGCTGTCCTTTAATGCAGTAGTGGAATATATAGGACCAACCACAGCCCAGAGACCTTCAGAAGTCAGAAGTAAGGCTGAAGAGGTGGCTTCTCTACGCTGCATAGGCTGTCACTTTCCTAGATCCCCTAGCATTACTAGGATCACACTTTTGGATAATAAATTCATGTTTTACTCTTTTATTATTATTGTTTTTAAGAAGCTTCTCTACTCACCGGAGAAGACCCACCACACAAAACACTGATTTCTTTCAGTGAAAAGGCAGGCCCTAAGCTAAGCCAAAGCCTAGGGTCCATTCAGCCCAGCTTTGCTGCTGACGAGGCACGAAGCTAAAGCCTTCAGTGAATACCATACCTCAGCAGATGACTCGGCCAACATATCCCACACACCCTTATTCCTGAGACCAGCTGAGGCATTAAGGGTGATGTTTGACCTCATATCCAGTGTTTCTCTCAGCCTGAAGCGTAGCTCTCATTTTTCTTGTTATCTACCTGAACATTCAACCTCTAGGAACTTCTTAATCTCTTTCTCCCAGCCACTTTAGGATATGAAATGCRTGTGAAAAATACCTTGAGAAGAAAATTCCTCATGAGAGGAGAGYGATCTTTGATCCACAAACCTTTAGCCAGCTAGATCTAGAAAATGATCAAAATGATCAAAGACTGAGAAAGTTACTAATTACTTCCTGAGGATTCCTACTTTCAGCCCAGTTTTAGAAATGCTCAGTTATTCCAACAACTGGTAGATGATGATGTAGGAAACATCATCTTTTCCATAAAATCAAAATACATCTGTAAGAATCTTCTCCCATTTAAGCAGTGACCTTAGCTTTGATAAAAGATGATTTTGGAAAGCTCGGACAATGCACTTCCTGTATAGCAGCCTCAATCTTGATATGACAAACGCCCATTAAAGGAGAAAAAAAAAAAAAAAAAAAAAAAAAAAAAAAAAAAAAAAAAAAAAAAAAAAAAAAAGGTGGTTGGGGGAAAGAGAAAGAAAAAAGGAGAGAAAAAGAAAGAAAGGATTATCTATAGTAAAAGGTAAATTACAAAAGCAAGCAAAAGTTATAATTAGCAATTTTCAACTGTAACTCCAGCAAAATCCCTGATGACAGAATGACAGATAGTGCAGTCAGCAAAAACTGGAAGCGTTAGATAATTTATAATCCTAATTAACTCTAGTAACTTGCTTAAAATAGAAAATAGCATGTGCATTGTTATTTGTATTTTCATGCCTAATCCAAGTTTTAGACTTCTTTAAGAATATGTGCAAGATTGGAAATTCCCAGAAGGCCTTAACAGAAAGCAGCAGCACAGAATATTCAGGCCAGATAAGAAAAACATAATATAAAAAATGGATCACGCACCATCAGATCTCCCCCGTTCAGAGGTTTTAATTATGCCATAACAACACAACTTAGAGATATGGCAACTTCTGCAAGGCATATTCTAACATTATAACACCTATTTTCAGCAAAGCCAGGGTGGTGACCAGCAGCCTGAGCAGGCTTTAAGAGTCTGCCCTCTCTATATATAAAGTATGTTTATAATGCTCCAAGTTCTTCATCAGGTGTAAAGCTAACAGATTTGTTATTGCTAAATTGCATAAATGTGTGCTGAAGTGATCACATCAGATTGATTGGGGAAATAAGGACCTAGAGATTCTGTTTCTGGTGAATTGTTTGTCAATAGTAACCACCGTAACTGTCTAGGACATAGTAAGTTAGACATTTAAATCATGTGCAGACACCTTTTCCTCTTCTACAGAGGGAAAAAATGGACTATAGAGTTTGCAAGGGAGCTGAAACAAAAGGAAAAAAAATGAAGAGGAAAGGAAGGAAAAAGACCTCTCTAACTGGCAACTTGATAGGTGGATTTGCTTGGGTTACTGCAAAACTGATATTCACATTTTTGACTCCTCTCAGCCCAGGAACTATAAAAGCAGACCTCCCACGTATGACATGTATCATAACCAGCCAGGCAAATGACAACACAGGGAGAAAAAAARAAGGAAAAAAAGACTACATATGAATGAAAAAAAAATCGCTCAGGCTTCCAGAAAGCCTTTGCCATCTTAGGTATAACCTAAATTGGTGCATTTCCACCAGAAGTCGGAGTTCTGACAATATCTGCCAATGGAAACTTGCCTTCTCCAGAAATTCCTCTGCATACATAAATTACGGCTGCTCAAAACATTGTTTTTCAACTTAAAATGAAGCCAAGAGGAAAAAAAAAAGGCAGAACAAAACAATAATCCCCTTAGAGGTCTACAAGCTACCCAGCCATTAGGCATCAGTGAAATAGAGATTGCTGAAAATTGCTGCCCAAGGTTATGTTCACTGGCTTCTCCTTGTGCGCCATTCACGCTACCACGGACCCTCCTGGAAATCTATTTCTACATCTCGATATTACTGGGTTCTGATAGCAAACTACTGCTAAAGAAGCTGCTCGAATTGCTTTTGTTGTTTTTACAGATACATGCTCATTTCAGGTTTTTTCTTTTTTCCTTTTTTTTTTTTTTTAACTGAATATCCTAAAAACTCTGATATCCCTTAAAAAGCAATTTAATTTAAAAAGCCAACCTTAAGGTTCCTTGCCAAGCATAAASAGAGGTCCTTGGCATCTGATTTTTTTCATTTACTTCCATGGGGTCACATCAGGGTCTCTTGCAGTGCTCGGGTCAGCTTGCAAACCCTCACGGAGACTGGGCTGCCTTGCCTCTATGGCCAAGCACTGGCAATGCTAATTTCCCTGCTTTTATAAACACGGTGTTAAGATCATACAGCCATAGTCTGATGGGGCTCTTCCTCCAAAATTAGCTTATATACTTTCATGTTTCATTTAGATTTAAAAAGTGTGTTTTTTATATATACATATATATATATATATACACACACACACACACACACATATATATACATAGTATCCTGAGGTTTTTAAGGTCACAACCTGCATCAGCCTAACCAGAAGTAGAGATAGCGCTGTTGAATAATATGCCTCTTCCATAATTCATTTGAAAATCATTAGTTTGCACTAGAAGAAAATCTTAACTATGTTAATATTTGTAAAATTATGTTCAGTCCATTATAACACAATGTACCTAAAGCGAAAGCTGCTCCTGTTCTGAATACTGACAATCATTTGGTATTTAGAGCAGCTCAGACSAACACCATCAGCATGGAGAGCAGCAGAGTTGCTTCTGATGTAAGGTAGTGCAGCTGGGAGTCAGGAACTGGTTCTAAACTATGCAACATAAAAGCTTTTGAGCCCCAATAATAGCACAAGACATTATTATAACTCTATAAATCTCGAGACAAAGCATTATTTATGCTGAAGCAATCTCCCAAATTGTGAAAAATTCTTTAGTTCTACTAGTGGAATGCTATTTTACAGAACAAAAAGCCAACAATACCAGTTTCATGTTCAGATCTGTTTCTGAACATAAATCCATACTTTAGGAGGCTGGCACGTGTTGGCAATGACACGCGTCCAACACCATTTGGCCCCTACCGCGTATAAATGGAGTTCTTCRGCAACTCTTCAGGGCCTTTACACATGCTTCAAATTTTGAGTAAAACCTTTTCTTTGCCCCTTTTCTGAGTGGTTTGAGTACAAAACACACGTTTTGCACAAATAAGAGCCAAGTTGAAGACTCAGGGCTTGTGTCACCTTTTAGGCCTTGCTAGGAACTAGATGTGGGCGCTAGGCACAGATGGGAGGAATGGTCAGCACTGCAGGAGATCAGGACATTAAAGCCTGCAGCTACTCCAGCCTGCTCTGTAGCTGCCATCGCCGCTGTGCCAACTACCAGCCTCMATCTGAATGAGAAAACAGACCCTCAGCAACAAGGGGAAGAATGAGAGAGAGGGAAACTAGCCTAATAATAACTTGATTATAGAGAGAAAAAATAGCACTTAGGAAATGAGGTGTCTTCATTGAACTGAGAGGAGTATTCTAGTGTCTGTAGGATTCAATTAAAATGCTTTGAGCTCTGCTTTCAGACACCAGGAGAAGCCTGGTCGCAATAAGCTCCTGATGGACTCGGACACATCCACAATTTCTGCATCCAGGSCATGCAACGCATGGTAGTTTTTCTGATAAGAGTATTTCATTTTATCAAGTTTCCAGAGCGCAAGTCAATTAAGACATGACAGGGGGCTACTCAGTTGAGTAGGTTGTACTACAGGACTAATCACAGCAGAGCAGATAATCATCTGARCTACTTTATAAAGCCTCAAAAAGTGCTTTACGGACTATCCAAGGATCAATGCGCCCATCGTTAAGCCAGGCTAAGCAGGACTTACTAAAAAGCATTTTTACCTTGAAAAAGTGACAAGAGGACTAATGTGAGAATGGTGTCCATGCTGAAGAACTTCATGTAGGGATGTAACTTTTCCAGCAACTTGGACAAGGCACAGAATTACTACCTTGTATATAGTTCACCTTGCAGTTATTAATCTCTGTGTATGTCGTACATATAGATCTCTATTAAAAACCTCGCAGAAGAATCTCAAACTGAGGTTTCCATTTTTTCCTCAATTCTACATCACATTTATAGGTTTTGTAGCCAGTGGTGTCCTTGATTATCTATGCATAACTCTCAGTGAAATGAATCAACAGATCTTTGTGTATATATGGCCAAAGGCAGAGAAAAGGTACTAGGACKTTTAGAAATATTTAGTACTGGCTCCCTTTCACCCATTAGCATCAAATGGAATTTTGCTATRGGCTTCTAATAGAGACCATACATAAAACAAGGGTGAATGCTCAAAAAATTCCCTCCTGGAGCACTGCAGTCCAAATACYAGGCAACCTTTTAAATGTATTATTACTATTTCATAGTCTGCAACCTTTAAGAACCACTGTTATTCGGACTATGCACCTTCAAAGTCCCAGTTCAGYTGGTTCCTCTTTAATGCTTTTCTAATCTGACTGATAGATTGAGATCATTTAAGACAAATTATTCATTTTTTCCCCTTTAAAAAAAACAAAGAGCTAGTTTACAGCCTATTAGGTTGGCAAAATAAGCAACTATTTAATTAGACTTCAATTTACCCGCGGTCTTTTAGCTCACTGATGAGTACTGTCTAGGCCACAATTCCTATTTGCTGCAAGTGTCCAGAGTTCCTTGTCTGCCCTGCTTATGGTGCTCGCTCCTGTGCCCAAGCGTGGCCCGGCCCTGCAGTTYCTCCTTCCTCACTTCCCATTTCCCAGCGAGCGGCCGCTGGCTGCRCGGGGAGCTGCGGCCTCCCAAGCTCTCCTGCAGCCGGTGACTAATCCCGCTGTCGATCCCGGAGTGACTAATGAAAGGCACTTGCCTTTGGGGTGGTGGCGTGTCACAGAGCCCTCTTGAAGCCCTAATACATTATGGTTTTTTCTTCACTCCTGTCAAGGCTCATCGACCGTTTCTCCTTCCCAGGGAAGTTAATTGGGTATGTGAAGCATGACCTCCCTTTCATTAACCCACACTGACTCTCTGACCGGTCCGTATCCGTCCAGCCAGCCCCTAACTTTCTAATTAGTGGCTCAAATCTTTCCTAATTCAAAGGTTACAGGCGTACATCGCATTTCCCCCATTTATCCTTTAATCCTTCATCAACTATAAGCATTGCATTACAATGACTTTATGTGCAAATGATAACTAATTATGACTACAGGAATCCCTTTTTCTTTCCCCTCCTCACACACAACCTCACACAGGCGCACTCCCCAGGGAAAACAGAAAAGGAAAAAAAAGCCCCATTATTAAAGATCATCATTACAGCTAAAAGAAATCTTATTTATCTTGAATTAGCAGATAACGAACCTGTTATTCTCGGTGGATCGTCATTATGAAGACAAAGGCAGCAGTTAAATTACCTTCTTGGGCAATATCTCTCTCAAGAATAGRAGGTTTCCAGGAGTTCAAATTCTGTAGTGAAACAGCAATCTCTAACATGTCAGAGTTCTAAGGAGTAAAGAGAGATCTTCTAAGATCCAAGYGGTTGTATTTTGATTGAATTACATTTTACAGAAACCTGACCTCAAAAGTCAATTGTTCTGTAAAATCAAGACAGAGCCAATTTTTTCCTCTTGAGAGAAAACAGGTAATGTACAAACAGATTATTCTCTGAATTTTYTAAAAGTTAAAATGATTGTTTTCAAGACAAAATTTCACTTTATTTTCTGCTTATATGTATATAATTAAAAATAAGTTGAATTTGAAACTTTTTCTCCTTTAACAAAGTAGTTCAACTAACTTGAAAACATACTTAAAGTCACATCTACCATTGTACTTTTCCTTTAGAGAACCCAGGGGTATCTTGACATAGAAGGCGGCCAAGCTGTCATATATGAAAATTTTGCAGAAAATGGAACATTTGCACATGACTGAGGCCCATCCATCTTCTAAGAACAACAGGGAAGCACATATAATGCTGTGCTGCTCTAGTGGTATGAGAAGCACAGCAAGTACGGGTAGTTTGGAGCTAGGCTTGTGAATCAAATCCATCTTCATCCTCCCCGCCAATATTCCAAACATCATGCATTCCATCAACCCAGCTCCAAGCATATTTTTAAAATGGGCTACATCAAATAAATAATCCATTTCTTTAGATTCAAATGAAGAATTCAGCACACCACAACCTTCCCTGCACTCCATCACATCAGACATGAAAATTTTAGTTCCACTTGAGATGCAGACGCTCCTACAACTGGAGTTTTGTTCACAACTATTTCTACTTACAAAAACAATATGTTTTAGTGTTATCTAACATCCTCCGTTTCAACTCTTGGTACTGCTTGAAATTTTAAAGCTGTATGGAAGAAGTTGCCTTCCCTACTGCTCAGTGGGCCACTAAAAGCAGGTTTCTGATCCATTCTTCCTYTCCTCCAAGTCTCCCTGCCAATCTGCCCAGCGAACACTGATTTAAAGAAATCTTTCTGTTTCATAGAAATACCCACATCTTCTGACATAAGTTTCCTTTCACTATTTCCCCACAGGGCCTGCAGTCTCTCTCATCCCCCTCTTATACTTTACTCCTTATACTTTACATATGTATAACCATTTATTATTCATATTCATGTCCTGCATAATATTCCTTTCATTTTCAATCTCAGTTTTCTTGATCATTTCCTTACCTTTCTTCTTTTGCCTCCTGTACATTCTCTTTCAGCACTAACACTTCTGATTTATCCCAAGGGATTTCTTGGAAATGAGATGTTAGCTCTCAGTAGGATTTTCTTGGCAAAACATTTAAAAAAAAATAAATTATGGATGTCTTCCCTGCGTTTCTCCTAGCCCTGATTTCCTCCACTATTTCCCTGATCATCCATATTGATCGTTTTTGTCAGTTCTTTAATATTTATTTCCTGACTAGATACATATTGAATTTGCTTAGCTCCCAGTAATTTGCCTTGGGTGCTTTATTCTCATTTTGCTTCCCGGTGTGCTTTGCTCAGAGGTGCGCATGACTACGTTCCTGCAGAGACACATATCACTGCGTTTGACTACAGAGGCAGAAAGACTCAGCAACTAAAATTCTGAGGTCACCACATTCCCTATGGAAAGGCACTTGGGGCCACGTTCTCCTGTTACTGTAGTAGTTCATTAAAAACCTGGGTAAATGAAATCTACTTTACTGAGGTTGATGGGGGACAGATTACTCCTAATTTCTCAACACGCAGTGCATCAAAACAGCAATTACCCATTCCTTTCAATTTACTATAGCAGTAACTGCTAGTGAAGATGATGTATTCTGATCTGAAAACTACCTCTCTTATGAGAGGTATTTGACTAATCTACACACTTTTAATACATATTCACTCTYCTTTAAAAAATAATAACTTGCTTCAGGGGAAAAAAAATAAAAAAAGCAAAGCCAAAGCCCTCCACAGTGCACACACGCCACCAGCTATGCACATCACATAGTTAAATACTCATTTGGTGAAAACGCTATTTGACTGCTTGATCTTCCTCTGCTCCTACGGAGAGGAAAGCTAACTTGACATTCCTCGGTGGCTTTACATTCCCCCTTCGGTGCCTCARCAGCCACCGGACATTTTCTAGCCAGGGACCTGCTGCCGGTACCTGCCAGCACGTGGTGAGATATTGCAGCAGGTAACACCGAGGTGGCCATGACCTGCTTCACCACSGAGCCCTTTGCTCTCTGAGCTTCTCCCAGGTACAACACAGATGTGGGAGCCCTCCTGCGTATTCCTTGCTGCAGTATGGACCATATATTGCAATGGATTACTAAGGCAATATCTAAGGCAATCCATAGGGCAAAACTACCACCAAATGCAACACATCCTGAGAAGAATGACATTCAGTAGCTAAGTCACCAGACAAAAGATGTTGAAAACTTTCTAAAGTTTGCATCCCCGTCTCCTACAAAGGCAAAACATTTAGCAGTATGATACTGAGGGATGTGCACAGGGGGCCATTCAGAGCTCTTGCCGTCAGTGAGACGTGTGTTTATTTATCAGACACTTACCTGGGGCTCGTGCTTCTCCTCTCTGCTGCTGCCTCTCCTCCCTAGGCATCTCTGCAGAGCAGGAATCGTAGGCAGCAAGTGAGAGCTGTGTCCTCAGTGCCCGTGCACTTTGTTTCTGTCCTCCACTCTTCCAAACTCAACTTTTTTCTGCAGGCTGTACAGCAAGGGGAGCAGCCTCGGTTCATGGGATAACAGGAGATCCAGCTAAAAAGAAAAGCACAAAAAGAGTGGTTAGAAGAACTTCAAAGCAAAGTCAACTTCTGAACTCAGCTTCATCAGTTATGTCCGTTTCAGCAATCCCCTGCCTTCCTGTCAAAGAAACCGGGTCCTTAGGGAAGCCTGGACCCCTCTTCTGCCAAGTCGCTTTCAAGCCTTTTAGGTTAAGTCTTTGCCTGTGCAAACAGCCTCATCAAAGCCTATTCACTGGGTAAGTTACCAAAACAAGACTCGGGTACAGTGTAACTGAGGCTACACTTCTTGCCCAAAGAACAACTTAATTCTTATGTTCTTGCTTTTCAGATTGCTCATTTTTAGAGGCAGGTGAAASAAAAAATTCATTTCAAGGTAATAGATGGCAAGACACAGCAGCCAGATGATGAAAAAAATCTAAAAGGAGGGAACTAACATTTCAGGAATATGAAGTGTTCCACACATACACTTACTTTTAATCTAAAACTTGAATTCTTACGATTTAAGCCTTAAGCCTAAGGTGCTTCCCATGCACCTGCTCCACTGGTAGCGAATGGCTGAAGTAAAGCCTGGTCTGTTATTTCTTGCCTTTTTTTTTCCTGTTTATAAAATTCAAACATAACTGAAGTCTATGCTTGCAATCCCTAAGACAAGAAAAAAGATTTCTTATCCAGAAAGAGAATTCAGATGCAATTTAAATATTCCGAAGTTCCATCTTCAAAATTACCTTAGCAGAACTGACTTTCAGACACTCRTCATACTTTATCATTCAGATCTTCCAATAGAAAAACTCAACTGGAAAGCAGTCGCTGCTCTTACTGCATACTATAAATACATTTGGACGCATGCAGTGCAAAACCTTTCAGGATTAATACAGAAAATTCTGCTGAGCAACAGTTAGATATGGAAGAATTGTTTCATCARCATTATGTTTTATATGATTCAGAAATAGCTTCATTGTTAAAGATCAAAGAATTTTATAATAAAATAGCTAAACCTGAGGTAAAGGCAACAAAGTGACATAAAAGCAATAAAATATCCCATTCCRATAAATAAATATTATAATGCACAGGCCTATTAATGCAGTTCAGTGGAAAACTTAGTGTCCCAGATTAGAAATCCCAAAATACGTGTAAAAACTCTGTTGTTGATTCAAGAATTAAATCACAATATGTTCCTTTTATCTTTCTAACAGTGACCGTAGATATCACTATGAATCAACAATTWAAAAAAAAAAAACMACTATTTTATCYATTGTCAAATCTCTGTTCTTCTTATTGAAATCAAGAAGATGAAGACAGACTTTTATAATATTAGTTTTTCATTGAGTGTTTTTAAAAGGAAACCTAGGTTTTCTCTATATTCGCTCTGTGTGACAGATCTGTCAACAGCCACGACAGATGCCATGGTAATCAGACCAGTCAACCCYGACAAGAGATACAGCCAAAACCTGACATCTCAGCCCAAATTTAAACTCTTCAAAGCTTAGAAGTTTGTTTGTCTCAAGGACTCGTTCCACTCCATATGTTGTTAAAGTGTGCAGCAGTGAAAATAATGTGGCTACAGATTCATTTTTAGTGCCTCTGTTTGCAATCAGATTCATCCTTTATTGATCCTCTCCTAATCACAAACATTTTTAAAACTTGCTCCCACGCGTATTTCTGTTTTGAACCACAGAGAAGATCATTCCGAAAACAAGCATCACGTCCACCACACCTAAATCATGAGAATGGCCCCTCACTTGAGCCAGCCTTAACGGGAAATGATCCATCCCAACCTCTTCATAGCTACTTAAGCACTTAAGCAAAGCAGAAGTGCGGAGGGGCAGCACCATAAAGCCCCGTTCCTGCCACCGTGACAGGGAAGTCAACATCATGTCCTGCTCAAGGAGCTGTTCGTGTAGGACAGACCACAGCTAAAAGCTAAAACTAACAGCGGGCAGCAGCGCAGCATTGACAGAGCACATCAGATATCTGAGGGACGGATATCAGAGGCTGACAAGCAGCAACTAACTGAATAATTACAAATACATAAACACACATAATATATGCATATATATATATAATATATAACTGCAAACTTTTGTACAAAATTATGTGCAACACAATATCCACATACAGAATTTTTCCTTACCTTGAGCACTGACGTTTTCTGAATGCTGCACTGGTTTTTGAGGGAGCAGTGCCTGTAATGCATGCACTTGTGAAAAGGAAAGCTGACCCTGCGATTCTGCTTCAAAAAGTGCTACTTCAATCAAGATTCACATGCTAATCAACACAGGAGTGTATCCAAAAAATTTTACACAAGTTCCCATCAATAATTTAAGTGTTATTATTGCTGCTGTTTGGCTTCTGCTGTTCCAATTACTCTGTATTGCAGTATGATATTTTAAGCGCCTCCAGTTATGTTTGCCTAATGTTGAGCCTCAAAACAAAACAAACACATCAATTGAAAATACTAAAACCACTAAAATGACACATATTTTAGGGAGGAAAAAAMCACATATACTAGACACAGAAATGCATTTGTTCATTTTCCTGAACGTCAAGATAACCAGGTACACTCCTCACAACTGAGGGATGGACTGTGCTTCAGGTGGGATGGACGATTCCTTATTAAGGAGTTATGCTCGACTTACACACAAGACTTCACCTTGGCCCAAGGAAAYGAGCAGCAAAGCACCACCTTTCAGACGTACAGCCTCTTAGGACCTTTAARGGATGGAGTCTGTAACAACTGTGTTCTCAAACTGCACTTGGCAGACACAGTTTTCCTTGAGTTGTTAGTTCACATCAATGTAAAGGCAGAAAAAGAGACAGCAGTTCCTTCTTCTTGGGCAGCTCAGGATCAAGTGGCATCATCTCTTCCTCTGCTCCCAGGACAGAGCCACCCCGCATCAGATGGGATCTTCCTCCTCTTGCTCCATGCCCAGGAGGATGGGCACTRCCGTGCCTTCCATCCCTCATCTGGGATTCTGGGAGATATTAAAGAAAAAGGGAAGATACATATGTGTGTGTGTGTGTGTCTGTGTGTGTGTATGTATATATATATGTTCATACATACACACACGTGTATATATATATGTTCATCATCTTGCCTGCCTCCCTTCAGCATTATTTTTCTTCTTTTCTTTATTTATTGGCATCTGGTTAGTCTGTCATGACACAGTCCAATTTAAATTATGTATTATGTCACATATCTTTTTTTTTTTTTTTTTAAACTCTAGGGTCTGCGGGAAAAAACATGCTTCTGATGGCATTTTGATCTCTGCTACCCAGGGTTTTAATTTCCTGACAAATTTATCCTGTGCAATCTGCCATCGGCGGTGTTCAATATCACAACAACAAAAAGGCTTTAGAGATGTTTTCAGTAACATATTTTAACTTATAGCGGTTTTCTGTTTGTTTGTCTGTTCCAAACTTGTCTTAAAATTKTAGATTCCTCTAATGCATGCTAGCACAAAAAATAACACACCTCCAGGTTTGGCTTGGCCATGTGCCCAAGAARTTACAGTTCCCTTTAACCCCATCAAGTCTAAGAAAACAATTATTGCTTCAGTGTCAAAAATACAGCTTGTACCTAGACCCCAGCATGCTGCAAGAGCAAACTGAAAGGAAACCTCTGTTTTAGAAACTTGCAGCTCAAAAAAGATACTCAAGAGTCACAGAGGTAAAATTTTCCCCACGTCGCAGCGTGAGAACAGACACAGGCAGAGATCCACAGACTCGCAAAGCGGCAGTGGAAGTTTGTGGGACAGCCAGGAGCTGGATAACCAGCGTGCTCCAGTTTCTGCACTTCCAGCACAAATCCGGCTTGTCCTTCCCTGAATGTCAAGTAGCACCAGGAACAGCAGGTGTCCCACGCAGCCCTGCGCTCCCTCCCCGGCACCAGCCACTGCCAAGGCACTAAGTCCTGGCACCATAAACAGTTGAGCCAATTCACAGCATTAAAGGATGTCCTTTCTTTAGGATTTCTTCAAAACCATTACCTGGCGCTTAAAATATTTGCTGCTGTCACAGTAGGGAGCGTTTCTGCTTCCCTTTCAGACAGACAGGAGCCTTTCCATGCCGGATAAGGCACATTTGAGAACTAGACGGAGATAATGGGACCATAATGAATCCAGAAGTAGCACTAGGCTCCGCTTCATAYATGTTTATAGTTATAAACTAATTATTGCTAATTCCTGTACGTGGCGGTGCTCTCCCTTGTATTATTTAAGAGGCAAATTTACACTTGAGTATCCCTGACTGCATGCAACTTAGGCATTTCTATTGCACAAACTAATAAACCTCAAGTATTCTTCAGTTCCCAGGAAGCAGATATGAGAGTTGCATACATCTGGCTGAATAAAAAGATCCATTCAGRCATCTCCAGTTCCCCTTTTTGGGAGGTGCTTTCTCTCTTTGCTACCTCTCAGATTCCTGTGTGCCCAGGACACATGTGAAGCCTTCTGCCATTCCAAGCAGATGCCTACCAGGCTTTGCATCCCCCCAGACCCGTCGCATTTTGCATTTATAGAGGACCACCAGGTCCCAAACCATACACATTATCTCATTCCCCATCACATATCAAACATTTCAACTGCCACCGAACTATATTTGCAGTCATAAAGTAAAACATTTGCAGTCCTTTACCAAAYGTCTCTGTTGTCACCTCTTTGTTCCGTTCCCCAACTTATCACAAGGGATCTTCATACCTCACAAAACCCAGCAGAACTGCATTTTTCCTCTGCTTTATRGAAAGAATTTTACAAGCGAGGTGCAAAACAGTCTCAAATGGTATTTTTACTAGTTTTCCATTATAATTTTTTCAAGGTTATAAACATAAAACTCTGTACACAAGCTCAGTAGGATTGAGGTCCATAAGAGTTTCTCTTTATGAATACCACTTATTTTTCATTTTGTTTTGTTTTTTCCCAAGCCCTGACTGGGATGATCACAAACGGATGCCAAGACTTTAAATTAATCTGCTGGGGCAGCGGTTGATGCTGTCAGCAAACCCTGGTTTTGGACAGTGTCATAATGACAGAAAACATGCTGCYGGGGACACCTCTGCTTGGGCACTGACACAAGAAGCAGGAACCCAACCAAACCACGAGCCAGCACCAGCCCTCACGGGTCCCTGCAGCTGCTGCTGACCTGCGGAGCAGAGGTTTTCAGGAACAGGACACATGGATACACACAGCCTGCCCTCAATTCCTTCTCTCTCAGCACATAGCAAAGGCCAAAAAGGGGAACACCATGAAAGATAGAGGAATGTCAGAAAGTGTATCAAGAAAGGGCACAAGGACATAAACTGCAAACAGCACAAATCTAACAAAGGCCACGAGAAGCTTCTGCTACACTGTGAAGCGTGTCAAGAAATAGTTGGATTTTTCAGACCTCCCAGAAGATGCTGGAGATAAAACTCAGGGAAGGATGACTGCAATCCCAGGTTGGAAGTGTTTTCAGGACAAAATCCTCGTTGTCAAGAGGTATTAGAGCCCTACGGCAGAGTCCAAGTGCTATAAGTAATGTGTGTGTGTRTATATATATATATATATGCAGACATATATATATACACCACTTACATAATGGTATAAGTAATAGAAAAAGTAAAGATGCAAACAAATGATAAAAWACTATCTTCCTAAATTTCCATTTCTTTTCCTTTCTCCTGTCAACTCTTTCCTCATGTTATCAACTAGACACTTTAGTGTATTGTATCAATGATTTGGTTTTGCAACACTTAGTTTCTACCTCTTTCAAGCAGGCATTCCCACGATAACTTGCTCCTTCTGGCCAGTCCTAAGGGACACAAATACAAAGCTAGATCACCTTCCTTTTTGAAAGGAAGAGACTGCTCTTATTGAAAAGTAAGGGAGGAAGATGAGGCATCATCTACACTTGCTCACATCACTACAGATGTGGAGTCGCGCCAGTTCGTGCCGGCTGCAGTAGAGCCTGGTTTCACCAGGTGTCCAGAACGGTCCATCTCCCTTTCATCACTGCACATCAGAGCAAGGACCCAGAAACACGCTAGGTGCAATGAGAATGGTTGCACCGATATTGAGGTACCAGCTGCTGAAGATGCTGGGCGGCCACAGTCAAACTGTTAACAAGCTGAAGCTAAATGTGAAATAAGGACSCAAGAGGTAGGAGAGGAGCCAGAACGATTCCATCCCAACAAATTCTCCTGACATGGGCAGAGTCATTTAGAGAAAAGATACATACTAACTAGCGTTTCACTTCTCTTTGGCATCGTCAGGAACTTAAATACACCCAATACCTACATAGCAGGGAGACACAGCCAATTCCTCCAGATAATTTCCAGGGGAGCGATCTATTGAGGCCTACCGTGCAAAACATGCTGCAATGGTGACAGCTAGTTGTTTCCTCACTGCTTTCTTCATCTACACAGATTTTCCTGTTTCTTGTGGCTCAGTGCTGCAGATAATTCATAAGGTAGAAGCATCCACATCAGTCCTGTAGGCAAAGCTCCCTCCYCACGGGCAGCCAGCGAGGTTTCCTGTGAGGTTTCCCCAGCCATGCGCCCCGTTCCCTCAAACCAGACGTCTCCCTTCACAATGTGACCAGTTTAACAAACTCACAGGCCCAAGGGGAGCTGSATCTCTTTTTGGTGCCTAGTAATTCCTGGCAGGAATTACAAGCAGGAAATAGATTTCATGTGGACAAAGCCGGACCGTGSTGATTTTTCTCTTTCTTCCCAGTATATGGTTCCAGCCTCTCTGAAGTTCCAGCTGCTAAAGTATCACGTTATTAATATCCTCCTTCAAAAGCYTGGAAGCAGAAATAGGTAGCAGGCCAGAAAAGAAACATGAGACGATAAATGCTCTGTCCTTCCTATACTACTACACAGTTGTATTTTCCCCTGCACAAGTCTCGTCTTAAAACTTCTTGTACAAAACCTATTTGTGGAAATAAGAGATAATGCATTCTCCTATCTGCAAAAGGCATTTGCGAAAATTCAGGAGGAGAGGAATAAAAAAATGGAAATWAAAAAAAACTCACAAATTAATTCATTCTTCTTGGAGAGGACTTTAATTTTTAGTATCTACAACCCTATTTTTTCCCCTCTTATCTTTATTTCTTTTAGCTATGGTATATTGTTTGTGTTTAATTAAATGTCACGTTACACTGAATTCCTGATTCTCAGCCTCCTTTTTACAAGGCCATACTCCTCGTTAGCTCATCTGTGAATGCACTTTATTAATCATCTAGAATAGCATCCCAACCCGCACACAAACATTGAGATTCTCAAAGAAACACGACAGATCTAGGCCTGTATCTTCCATTTAAAATGAGCAGAGCACCTAAGTCTGCAATGCTCTGAAAATCTCTGCTAGCCACTGTAAAGCCTAGTGACAACTCTGAGCACATAGACCTAGTACTGGGTAGATGGGAAGTGAATTAAGTTGGGTAAGAAATAATAAGCAAAGACAAAGTAATGGACCAGAATCGCTTATAGCCCCACTGGGAGCTGTCCGTGAACAAGACGCGCTTAGCACTGGCACGAGGCAGAGAAAAAAGAAAATTCTTCTATTTAGCACCAGTACCTTTCACCCGGATAGGAAGGCAGAAAAATGCAAATAAAAAAGACATCAGAATAACAAATATCTGCTGAGAGTCACTCTGGACCTATTCTGAAACAACAGAATACACTTTAAAAAGCACTAAAAACAATAAAAATCCAGTCATCTTGAAAAAGGAGAGCTTTAGCTGCAATAAAGGCAGTCAATAAAGAAGCTCTCTCATTTAAACATCAAATGCACATTGTTTTGCAACACCTGTTATCCAGCCATAATAGCTTTCTTAACCTGTCAAAGTGTTTAAGCTGAGGGAAAGAAATAGGCCTCCAGCTGCGCGCTCTGCTGCAGAAGGCGCGTGCGAGGCCGCATTAGTTTAATGAAATGTGTACGGATGGTAATTGTGGTAATAAGAGGGCAATTCCCCTGGGGCCAGCGGGAAGGCGGCGCGCGCAGCCAGGTGGAAGAGAGGGAGGGAGCCGCCGTGGGAGGGATGGATGGATGCATGGAGGTGCTGCCCACGGACCCTCGCCCTCCAACCTGCTCGTTCACCGCGCAGCTTTGGGCCCAACCTCCTTCCCGGGACCGGTCGCCGTCGTCACCGTCGCTCTCGGCACGGCGCTCGGAGGGAAAGAGCAAAGCCTGCCCAGCTCTCACCGATGGACCCTGCTCGGCTTGGAAATACACMTGCATAAGCAGGAAAAGATACAGATATATTTATCTCAGCACAGGGTACACYGGCTTGCCTCCCACTGCTCCCTCCTGCCAAGTCTGCAACTCTGCAGAACGTCGTCCCACAAGTTACAGCCCATGTCCGCAGAAAAACAAGCTGGCAGTGCCCTGAGAAGCTGTCAGGGAAGAGCAGGCCCAGAACTTGCAGATCTCTCCCTTCAGGTCCTTAAAAAACAGTATTTTCTGCCAGCAAGAGTAGAGATAGAGGTGTAGAAGCAAAGATACATTTTCTTATCCCAGATGTGAAGACAGTCAGGAAACACAGGCAAAAAAGGACAACTCAGCTCCTTCCACATGTATATATGTCTATATATAGACATAGACCTTCATTAGAGAAAAATAAAATTGAAGGAGAAGGAAAAAATAGTAGAAAGAGCAAAAATTTGGTTTTTTATCTATACTACAGCATGGCAAAAGGAATAGGATAAATGTTGGAGCAGCTACTGAATGGGAAGGGCTGCAAGGCCAGAGAGATTGCAGAGGTGCCAGGATACAGAGGGTGGATGTGGCCAAAGACCATCCAACCTCCTGGACTGCATCCTATCTACCCCTTCAGCTCCTCACTGCAAATGTGCACGCACCAAAGCGGAAATGCATGAATAAAACAGCACACTGGAGTACTCTAGATAGCCTCCCACCCTGGAGGACGGCGCCRGGTGACCCTTTCCTAAGTTATTCCGCAGTTCTGTAAAAATACTTGGGAACTCGAGGGAAAAGAAAAGTGACATCAGAGACGGAGTAGGAAGATGGGAAGGGATCGCAAAAAAGTCAAAAATACACCAAGAGCAGAGAGGAAAATGAAATCAGTGTGTGATATGCTGGGAAGGAAAGAAAAATGAAATACACATAGTAAAAAATGTATGAGAGCAAACAAAAAATTACTAAGAAATTTTAGGCTGAAAAATATAAATATCTGAAAACAGAAGTTGAAAAAAAAAACAMTAAAACCAAGGAAGAGACACTAATAAAGTGTTCCATTTCCTTTTAAAAACATAAATGAAGGAAGTGAGAAGGGCATAAGCAAAATAGATGTCAATTTAAGGGAAATTACAGTAAAATTATGGTTTTTTGAGTTAGGGATAGGGAGAATACTCAGCCAGGTTTTTGGTCTAGGAAGAGAAAAACGACAACTCTCCTGGCTTCYGCTAGCAGCGAGGGGTGTTATGCTTTCTCCTACTTCCCCCAACTTAATGACTGGTGATATATTAGGAAAACAAATTCTTCAATATAGAAATCATGGAATATTTTGCAAGGAATCCTTGCAATCCCAATCACAAGGAAAAGTGAGCAACGTGACGGCCGTGATCAGCCAGGACAAGGCTGGAAGTGCAGCCAGGAGGTTATCGGCCTTGCAGCGACCAGCGCTGCCCGTGGACGAACGGACACCAGGGATTCAGATGCCTAAAAAAGGCCTCCAAAACCTGCCCAGTGAGAAGATGCCCCGATCCGGGCTAGTCTGAGCAACACGGACAGCAAGAGCCTCCCCATACCTGGAGTCGGAGAGAGGCAGGGAGCTGCCTGCCCCTCTAAACGATGCTCGTCTGGGTTTTAGGAAAGGATTCGCTGCTTGTGAGAGCAGAAAAACAAGGTAGAGAAGAAAAAGCACCTGCCAGGGGGTCAGTAGGGCAGAAGGACTGAGAGGCACAGGCAGATTGGCCACCATGAGGGCACGGTGGAAGGGCGGGGAGGTTTTTCCTTGCGTAGTAAAAAATTGTGCAAAGGATGAGAGTCTTTCCTGTGCCCATGCATAGCTCTGGCACATACCCACCCTACCCTGGTGCCTTCTTGCTTTCCCAAAATGAGTACAAACAGCAGAGAYGTGCATTTATCTTCCCTTTAAAAGCTGTGAAATAATCTGAAGACATTGATATAGCAATATTAGGATAACTTATTGCTTTTATTTTCTTCATTTTTTCCATCTACAGAACTGTGGCACCATACAGCTGAAAAAATATATAATAAATAGTGGAGTATTTACATAGATTTCCACTGCAGCTCCAGCTAAGCTACATTGTACATATTGACCCAGATTTGTTTTTTCTAAATTCAGTCCTTATTTTGGAAGGAGCAGTGCTCTGACACAGAAAAGGCTGTCACTGGGATKCCAGCGCTATTGTCTGCGGGCGCAATGTGGGACACACACTTGCGGCTTAATAAGCACCGGGCCTGCCAATAACTGCTGATTTTAAAAGTTTGAATTAAGCAAAACGGCCTGAAATTTTGGCACATTAYGCACTGCACTTTTTTGCTGCTATTTTCTTAGCTAAATGCAAATCCAAACACATGAGGATTACTCTTTCAGTGCCACGACCCCTTCTCAAAAATCCTCTCCCATAAAGCCCCACTCTTAACAACAGGAATTTCCTGGAAATGGGGACCTCGATTGCCCGAGGTGGCCACAGGTTCCCCGGTGACATCCGCCCGTGGTCGGCGAGTCCCGCGGCTCGGGTGCATCTTCCAGGGCAGTTTTTCCACTTCTTGCATGCCCGTTTGCTCAACCCCGGCCTGGCCCCACCTCGTGCCGTGGGAGCATTTCTAGTAGAAAACAAGGGCGGAAAAAGATGGGGGGGGAAAAAAATCTATTAAACACACAAACATTTCAATCTGGCTGTGAGCTCCTGTAGCGGTTGGGTCTCCATGAGCGTAAGGGTGGGTGGTTTTTTTTTTTTTTTTTTTTTTTTGTAATCATTTTTGCTGATAAATCTACTGTCAAAATCAGTCACCAAAACTCAGGAGGTAACAAGAGTATTCTCAAATATCCCAAGAATTTACATTTACAAGCTACTCATAATCAAAAATTAGCTTCTCTATTACAAGCGTGTTGCTTTCATAACCAGGGAGAATGGAGTGAATTGAAAACTCAGACTGCTTACAGGATTAGGCTCATAATAATAAAAGCTAGGGAAGTGGTTAAAAATGACACAAAAGGAGAGGAAAAAAATCACACCCTTAACATCCTAATATCACTACTTTTTCTGGTCAAATATAGGATGCCCGAGACATAACAAAAATACCTAACGGTGGCTCCAAGCTGTTTGTATGACAAAAACTGAAAATTGGTGCCTGGATATCAGGTCCATCAGTGCTACCGTCTTATTCCTTTATCTTTACCGCTGCCTTTGGAGCCGACCAAAACCAGCAGGGTAGATATGAACTGCTGCCTCCCAGCCACCTAGATAGGAGTTTCACATTCATTTTCTCCTCTCTCTTTTCTCTCTATGCTTCTCTTTTCCTGCTTTTAATTTCCTCCCCTGTTAAAAACAGTACTTTTTCCTCGAGTTCCTAGCCAGATTGATAAATACATAGAACCGTAGGAGAGTTACCACTGGACTGGAATGAAAACTAATGCAAAATGCAAAAATGCAAATAATGCAAAATAATGCAAGTAATGCCAAAAAAAAAAAAAAAAAAAAAAAAAAAAAAAAAAGCTACAGAACAGGGACATCCTGATAGACAGAGTGGTCTATCAGTGTTAAGTAATCATCAAACTCTTCCCCTCATGTAACACTACTTTTGTCCTCAGATTTCTTAACTTTCTTCTTCCTAGAATTTGGCTAAGCCTTTCTTCCTTGTCCTTTTTTTTTTTAAATTTATTTATTTGATTCTCTCTGTTATACCAACAAATGCTCCCTAGGTGACAGATTCATCCATCTCTAGCACCTTATCTGCTGGAGCACATGTTTCTTTTCTTTGAGGTCAGATTAACTGTTCCTTATACACGATACAAAGAAGAAATTTGTGTTGGCAGCAAGTTCTGCTACTCTTCCCAGCGTTGCTGTCCAGTGCATTAAGCCAATTTAACATGCTTAAACATGCCTTTTGTCAATAGCAACAAAAGGAAAAGCAGCTGAACTCTAGTTAATAAATCATCTTGCAGAGGTAGAAGCCACCTGAGAAATATGATGCCGGCAGCAACTGAACGTTGGTTTTCACACAGGGGTAAAACATGGAGAAAAATTTTAACTAGCTTCCTATAACTGTAAAAGTTCCATATGAAAGGAAGTTGATTCTATTTTTATATAATAGAAATATGGTTATATGTATGTGTACACAAACACAATATGATGTGTATACATGTATATATTTTTATACAGATATAAACACACAATAATATATGTATGTTTGGGTCTTCACTGAAGTGGCTAAAAAATTGCTCGTGGTGGACTCCTGTGTCCCTTTAAACTTGGATTCACCCAAACCCATGTCATATTCTATTTCTACAGAAGTTGGAATTTAAATTTGAAACTTACGTCTCTGTCACATTGTCAACTCTTGTGTTCATATAAATATATATTAAAAGTGTATAAATATGTAGACTACAAAGTCCTTGGATAATATGATAGGAAATTGCAGCATTTTCTTTCACACATAGCATGGGCAGTTCACAGAAAATATCTAAAAACCATAACGGTCACGAAGTAGCTAAAAAGAACCCAAGAGTTATTTTTAAAAGTTATTTTACAAGCAAACTAACAAAGAAATTTTTTAGTGGCTGGCGTGAAGAATKTGGAAATAACACCTCTTCAGAGATCGTGTCCAGTGTGTATCCATCGCTTAAATACTAGTTTGTATTTGGATTTTATTTGGATTTCAATGACTTAGGCTTAGTAGCCTTAGGCTACTCTTTTTCCAAGAGAAAACATTGGAAGATTACACATAGGAAGGAAACAAGATTTTTAAGCAACTCATCTACATTATCTATCCTCAGCCAGAACCACTGTCCTGCACAGACAGCTCCCTCCTGTTTTGCTGTACACTCACAGAGGGTCTCGTCCACTAAGGAAAAGCTCATAGGCTATTTCTGAACATATAATTCATAAATGCATATTCATACATAAGTTCATCTGGTAGCATACAGGCAAGGGGAAGTGAGAGATTTTTCAAAAAAAAAAAAAAAAACAGAATCATAAAAGAAACACAAAAATCGACTTTCTTGCACTCGCGAGGTGATTTGTGTTTAACTGCAATCGTCTTTCCCAGCTATGGTTGTTCCCTTCAGAGCTGGGAACGAAGTTAATGAAAAAACTACGTGGTTGTTGATTAAAAAAAGAGTTGAAACTTTTATTAAATTTCAAGCACAAGGACTTTTCATTATCCATGTCTCCTCCAGTGTCTACAGTACTTCTACCTCTTTATAGCAAGAGGAGAACACATTATCATCACCCAGAGTTTTAGATCCCTTCCCACCATCACCGTTTTCTTTCCCCATGTACACACTGCAGCTGTAACRGCTTTGTTTTAGGGATAGGGAAAAAAATAGGAGAGGAATCTTCCAAGCAAGCCATTATTTGCTGTTCTTTTTCTCTCCATTACTTTTTCTCCCCATTTTGAATACAGCCATTATATTGACCCTCAAAAGCAGATGTCAATACAGCTTCAAACACTGGAGTGTGTGATTAACCTGACCGCAAGCAGCCTTTTCATCTCCAATTGCATTTTCCCCCGTTTTCATAACAGCTCCAGCATTATTTTCTAGACCAGACTTGAAAACCCTCTATGGATAGCATCCATCAAGCCAAATCACAGTATTGAAAGTGCTATTGAAAGTGCCCTCAACAAGACTCCCCCGGTTCCTGTGTGGCTGCAACCTTAACCAGACATTGTAATTTTAGTTCATGTAGCTGACCACCAGCCTCATCTCAACCCCATGGGGCCTGATCAGTAAAGGGTTGACCATGCTTGACAGGCCATAAGCAAYGGGTGTGTTAGGATGGGAGCTGTGTGACAGGGACACTGGCCACAGGACAGTGATTCAGACCCCTGTTCGCTCCTGCTCTTCCTTACCACTRTAGCAATGTCCCACAGGAATGCAGTCAACCCTGTAGAACCAAACGCTTTAGCAAGAAAGAGTGTAATATTTTGCAGAGAAAACACCAACCGGACAATTTAAGAGAGTTACATACCAGCTGGGAGACTTAGACAATGGAAACCCATTTGAAATCAAAGTTCTACAATGAGATTTGACAGAAATTTCCCTTTGAGAGATAGAAAAAGAGGATTCGATCAGCAAATCAGCCCTGACAGTTTGCCTGCATGAGCAAACATGCAGAAATTCCTGCCTTGTCAAATCCCAAGAAGCAACATACATGATTAGAAGATGTGGCCATGGCTTCCTTTTGATAGAAAATTGTTGCTATGTTCTCATTGAAATGTTGGTTTTGTTTTTGGAATAGTAAAGATTTAAAATTTTATGTTGATTTGGTCTAGACTTTGCTGCACTGTTTTTAAAATTAGGACATTATGTCACTGAAAGGCAAAAACGTAAGAACAAAAATATATCAAAGCTCAAAGTTGGTTATTGACAAGTGAATCAAGGGAAATTGAATCTTCAATTCAATGAAATTGAATTCCTATGAGTGTCAACAGAATCCCAAAGTCATGGTTTGCCTTCAAAATACAAGCAAGATCTTTAAGAACTGTAGTAAAAAAAGGGAAATTTCTCCCAAATCCCAAACAGGCTGCTACCTGTTTTGATCAAATGTGGGCATCAGATGTGCATAACCAACAGGGAAAAAAGTGAGAATCTAAAGTTTCCTTTTTGCGTGAAATGTATTTCTGAATCAGAAAGATGGCTGCCTACAATATTTATACATGGTAATCTCTAAGATGAATAGAGAAAAATCCTAGACACACACCAAAAATGCTAATGTAGACAATAGTAATACCTTTATAAAGTATGTACAGTGTTTCCAAGCCTATGACAAATCATTTCACTTTTGAGCATTTAATCATCTCCAAAGTACTAGCAATAGCACTAAAGTGAATCTGGAGATTCCACCAAAAAATGTTTGGAAAGACTTGAATTAAGATAGGAAATAAACTATTTTGTTTTACTCTCATAAGCTAAATTCAGCAAGATTAACAAAAACTTAGATAATTAAAATACTTAGCCAGAGTTATGTAGATGAGAATTTTTCAAAACTCATCTTGCATGAGAGATGAGTTTGGCCCTAAGCTTTCAAAATTCATATTTTCTTGGTAGCTACCTTTACCTTATGTTGCCCAAGGCTGTAACAGAGTTTTCATTTACATTTCTACTTCAGTTCAGCCCTGTGTGATCTCTAGGCAGGATCATCTACTCTGCGAGTAATACAGAAGGGGTTTTGCAGAGACCAAATCTGCCTGAGTAGAGCAAATGTTTGTCTCTGTCCAAACCCTTTATTTTACAATAAGAATAGACTTCTATAAAACATGCTCCTTCACGTGGAGCATTGGTAAAGTACATTTTCAAATCAGATGAGAGGCTCGTGCATGTCAGACATGCTCCTACAGCACTGAATGTGTACGAGCACAGACTGCAGACTGAAAAAACCCCACTGGTCTCCACAGGGCCACAGCATCCAAAATCTGGTCAGCAAGAAACAACCACTGGGATATCTCAGCATTGGTCATTCTCCTGTTTCCTAAGCTTCAAATCATGCCACATCCGTCCAGCAATGCTGCTAATAACCCACACAGCCTTTGCAGTTCAGAGCAGCAGGGTCACAGAAAACCCCCGAACAGCTCCAGAGCACAGTATTAGCTTATTCTGCTATGCTGAATTTAGAGGTTATTTTTCCACATATGGATTTTTCCCCCCATGAGGAAGACAAATTTGTTCCTTCTTAATCCATAGTCCTATTGGCCAAGGTAGACAGTCCTCTCCTAAAGGCATCCTTGTGAAAGCACAGCAAGATCTTTTCCACTTAGGCAGACAGCAAGTCCTGGAGAACTGAGAAAGCAGAGAGGAAGGAAAGGCGGAAAAGCTCTGCCGACCCTTGGAGAGCCGACGGGCCCGGAGCAGCTAATCCACGACGCTTGGAGGAGCCACTTGGGGCTCCTCATGTTCCCTAGCTCAGGGCCCAAGAGCAGCTCTGCTCTTCCTGGAGGAGCCAGGATTGACAGAGATCACCCTGAGCGAGCAGTTTTGGAAGTATCATCCCGTTATGCTGGAAATGCTGCATTCACAGTGCAGCCTTTCCCCAGCAAATAAATCCATGCATTAAAATTCCTAAATTCTGTTACTTTTCTCCAAAACTGTGTATAAGGAAAAAGATGGGAAATGAGGCTTTAGGAGCTGAGCATTGTTCATTTCTAAGGCAAATCATTGGATGTGCCCCTCCTGAGTGCACTAAGTCTATTTAGCTCATTACCCAAACCAGTAAAAATTCACAGCACACGTATATTCATGTATGAACACATGTAAATGTSCAAACGTTTAGGTTAATGTTAGACATAAACACACAAAACTGATGTCCTGAAACCTCTAGCCAGGCTCCTTCCTCGTTTGTGACTTACCGTTGACAATCCTGCACCTTTCTGCCTCCCCTTAGCCACACCAGGACACAGAAACCTTGACGTATAGCTTGGCAAATCCACAAGCTCCCAGTTGCATGGGATTCCGGGCATGGGAAGAGTTTCTCAGTTGTAGTAACAAAATCACGAACATTAGCCAAAGTCGGACTGTGAAGCAGATTTTTAAGATAAGGGCACATCAGAACTACACTATTTTCATATTAGCAATGCAATTGGGACTGTTTTTAATCATTTTTCTGTTGAGAATACTGCAGCTTTGTAATTGTATATTAAACACACATGGCAGCATTTAGGTGTCTGTCTGAACAGCAGAATTTTGTGACCCAAAGAAACCCAATGCTAACATTTTCACCTTCAAAAGTCATGACTACGTTTGCTGAAAATCTGTCCTATTTATAACTACATGTTTTCTAATTGAAGATCACCCAGTTAGCCAGAAACCAAAGCCACAAAAGATGGATGAGACAGTGCCAGTCAAAGCAAGTCTGTCCTAAGCTTAGATCCGTAAATTAGACTCCAGATTATGAGATSTCAGTATTTCCTGCTGCCAAGTGACAGCCCAGGGGCACCCTGACACGCCATTCTCCGAGCCTTTTGCCCCRCTGTGATTTTCAATATTCATCTACAGACCAGTGCAAATAAATTTCCTGAAATCTGGTGTTCCCATAAGCCTTATAATGCTAACACGAAGCAGTTAATGTTTAATTTCGCTTCCAAGGCATAGAGTAGCAGCTGCCTTTTAAAGTACAAGAAGAAATAATAGAGACAAAGCATTTGTTATTTCAGAGCAGAAGGTCTACCAGATTTAAGAGACTGCAGCTCCACATTAGTGGGTATCTTTGCCACTCTCCCTGAAGAGCTGGTAACATTTAGCCAAGCTCTAGGAATAACCTTTAAGATGCCACTTAGAAAGATGCCACCAGGGATAGCTTCAAGACAGAGCGTCTGGAAACTTCTCCTTGCTAAAGGGGAGAGGAAGGAGAGAGGGAGGGAGAAGATGGAGTGCACAACGCACTGCTCTCTGACTGTCGTGTGTGACACGCAAAATGCTAATCTRAACGGAGACACACTGTAGCTAAACATTTTAATTGTGTCTCCTAGGTACAGCTCTCCAGGCTCTCGGAGCCTGGCATGGAAAAAAAAAACCACTGTATTTGGGACTGGGAATGATCACTGTCGGAGGCTAGATAGACACACACTGCTTCACATAAGGGTTTTTTTTTCCTCTCCCTGAAGATTTTTCAGCTTAGCAGGACATGCAGGAGGCTATAAAGAAGCATATATCAGCAAATCAGATGTACAGGGGAAGGGAATATCCATCAATCAACTTTCATGTAGGTGCAGGTCTATTCATTGCTTCCTTTTAACGGTCAGACTGCTCTGCGCAATTCCAGCTGTTTCGTGTAACCTCACATGAAAATCCCTGTTCCTGCCAATTTGGAAGCAACGTTCAAGGCTAACTTSCACCTGGAAAGACCTTGCTCTCCCACACGAACAAGTTTTACTGCTAGTGAGAAGCTATGTATTATATATGAAAGCTGTTAACTTACTTTTAGGACGTTAGTGGATTTGAGAATATTATATCATMATTTACACTGATGCAACATATGTCATCCTTTGCAACAACCTTCTGAGCATGCCATTTTAAAGGAGAAGAGCAAATTAGGCCTTGAACCTCTCCCAGCTCACAGAAAAGAAATTGCAAGTGCTTACGTATCATTGATAACCTAAGAAAATAGGCTGGACGGAGGTGACGACAACAGGACACCTTCCCTCTTCAGGCATAACCTTATCAATGAAAGCTCCTAAAGAAGTGCTGGTAATATCCTCAAAGTCTTGTTTTAAAAAGAAAAAAAAAAAAAGGAAAAAAAAAAAAAGGAATCTTTTAAGATGCACCCACACCACAGTGTGTAAACCTCCTAACATCATGATTGCATGGATGAGATGAAGCACGAGATAAAAGTGATGGACTAATCTCCATCACATGCCAGATCCCCAAAAATGTCCATCTTGGGATGCCAAGACTTGGTCTTGATCAGCTCCCTCTATTCTGAATAAAATCCAAACACATCAGAAAATCTCACTCTAAGCCTTTCCCAGAATAATGCAACAAATTATCTGGATTCACTCCAGAATGAGTGAATCCCTCCTTCCCCTTCAGCCCCCATTGCCTGCTCCGTAGCTTGGTYGCTTGGTTCCACAGACTTTTTGCTCAGGGTTCGCTATTTTAAGCTCACCCCAGCTCTATAAAATCCAGTGCAGCACTTGGCTATTAAGCACCATGATCTCGTCACCACACAGCTTCCTCACCCAAGCAGAGAGCCGGATTCCCAGCTCGTCGCGACTCATCCATGGGGAAAGGCCCTCGTGAAGAGGGGCGAGCAAGGCAGCACGCGGCTCCACGGCTGCTGCTCAAGGTGCTCCCAGGCAGCAGGTCCCCAGCAGGGCTCGGGGTCGGCTCAGAGTCACCTCTGTGTCACCAGCTTCATGTTGCGTCGTGGCAAGTGACCTCACGTTCACAGCAGGCACTTAAAAAACAGACAACCAAAAACCTTTGAAGACCTAATGAGAACACACATGAAATGGGAAGGACCTGCCCTGTGTATCGCTCCCTAGGCTTTTATTTGTCCACCTCCCACAATCATTAGACACTGCCCGACCCTACCACAGTATTTCTAGTACAAATGTGTTTTTGTATGATTGCTATTTCTGCTTTAAGCAACAACTTACAACACCAACATTTCACATAGGGCCTTCTGAAGAGCTGTCCACATCTTGCTACAGAGGTTTCAAAGGTTTTCTGTTGAACAAAGTGTTAAGAAGTGCATTTCTGTACTTTCCGAGCCACAACCAGGTCTTAGAAAACTGGTGTTCTTGGAGGGCTTTCTTCAAGTTGGCACCCAAGGGAAAAAACAGAAAGTGTTTTTGCAGTGCATTGCTGGAGCAAGTACRAGCTCCTGCTTGAAACTACAGGCCTTGCTTCACACATCACCCTTTCCTTGCACTCTACTGAAGCCAGGGCAACYGGAGTTTTCTACTCAGTATCACAGGTAGTACAAAAAGTCAGGCTAATGGGCAACAGAGAACACACAGGGCTAAAAAAGCAGATACATCTGAAGGAGAATCTGTGCACAAACTACTGATGAAGTCCTGCAAAGAACAGCCACTGGAAAGTGCCATTATTTATTTTTTTAAAAAGAAAAGGCTAAGGAAAATTCCCAAATAACTGAAGTACACAAAACAGGGCAGAATAGGAAGGTGACTATATTATCCAGGGAAATATTGAATTTTTCAACATAAATAGGGGTAATCCAAACATCCTTTCAATACACCACTATATAAAACTCACAATGTTTGCCAAATTACTTCTTGAAATCAGTTTTAAGCACCTGAACATCAAATATGCCCAGTCCTTGGCATGTAGGTTGCTAATGGTTGCTAATGCCAGTAAAGAAGTAAATTCTTCTAGAAAGAAGCAGGAAACTGCTAATAAATATAACAGTAAGGACCAGGTGATGAAGATGAGTCACTTGACCAGCAATGAACTGAAACCTGCACCCCTTTTCCCTGGAGGATGCAACCAGCATGACCCGTGCAAACCCATAACTTATCACACATGGTCCTTAGGATATTCAGCGCACAGGGCACAGCCAYACAAAGTGTAAAACACAACTTAAGTGTCCTTTTCAAGCCAAGCCCCACATCCCTGCCTTTTTTACTAGTGGACTGGATAAGGCCACCAGACATGCTCCTATCTCTGTAATGCTTTTTCAAACCAAATGTCCCAAGGCAGCCAGAAATCCTAGGCAAGAGCCTCAGCTGGCACCAGGAGCTGCAGCCTCCCTGGAACCTGTGACTCTCGAGTACCTTTTTCTTTCCCTTCCCTGTGGAAGATGCTGCTGAATGGAAGCTTGGGCCCTTGGTACCTCATTCACAACTTCCCTGTCAAATCAAATCACTTCAGGGAGGTGCCATTTACTTCTCTGGGTACACCAAGTATCCTGCTTTGCAGTCCATTGAGAACTTCATCTAGGACAGCCTCGGAGCACAGTCAGCCTCATATGTTGGGATCACTCCTGTACCTATCCTGTGCATGCACATACAACACTATAAAATAGCAGCTGCTTTCAAGGTGATCAAGCCAACAGAACCGACTCATCCATCCACTTATTTCCCTCTTCAATACAATTAGCTGTTCGAATCAAACTTACTTTTTCCAAAGGCTTGCAGCGACAAGGAGGACTATCACTGCTGAAGAGGTGACCAGGTGTTTATTAGTGCTCCCCGAGCCTGGTGTCACCCCTCATCTCCATCCCACATCTCCATCCCAGTGTGGACTCCATGYGCATGCCCTGCAGAGATCACACTGCAGCTTACAGCTGCCAGGCAAGAGCTACACACGAAGGCGCAGTACCTTTAAAGCATCAACAAAATATCAGGACAAAAAGAAAAAAAAGATCTTACAAGCCAATAGCAACAGCATCTGGGTGACTAATGGCATTCCTCTTCAAACAGGTAGAGCTACGGTCAGATTTTTGTTTCATTTTCCTAGTGGCTCACAGCCCCATCTAGAAACAGAAGGAAGSCACAAGCATGAGCGAGGTGACTCTTTATACAAAAATCTTGTGACTTGTATTTGCATTGCAGATTCAGAAGTCCCTAAAGAAAACCAAGGTGGGGAAAAGAATTAAATAGTATATTTCTCCATGAACAGCAGCGGCAATTCATTAGCAAGCAATTAGCTTAGGTAATAATTTCCTRTTTCTCAGCTTGGGGCATTCCCCAAATATTGGCAAAATGATGATGATAAAGACTGAAGACACAGTACGGTGCTCAACTGCAAAGAGCCCACAAACAATTTCTCTTCTAATGACAGACAGGAGAGGCTCTAATTACCTTGAGCATTTTGAGGAAAGATTGAACGTTCGCCAGGCAACCCACCATTGATTGCTTTTAAAAGCCAGTACTGGACCGCTGAGCRGAAAACACGGATTCTTGGCTCCAGGTAATTAACTTTCTCTCTGTTACCTTCCTTAAACCCTAATGAAGCCCCCTTGAAGTCTTCGTTCCCAAAGGGCATTTGTTAATAAGAAAACAGACAACTAGCCCAAAGTCCTATTTCCCCCTCCTTCTCTATAAATTT
Source organism: Nothoprocta perdicaria (assembly GCF_003342845.1). NCBI lineage: Eukaryota > Metazoa > Chordata > Aves > Tinamiformes > Tinamidae > Nothoprocta > Nothoprocta perdicaria. Next base: position 70,082 of record NW_020455623.1, read on the forward strand.
TGCCCTGTTATTCATTTCTCAGGGCTCTGTAATTTCTTTGAAGTGAGTAACGATAGTCTGGGAAGTGCAAAGGGCGAGGGACAGTTAAGGGGACCGAGTCAAGATGGAATGAGAACGAGCTAGGACAGACACGTTAACGTTATCYTTAAAACACGAATCTCAGGGAGCTAGAAGATTTTTCAGAGACATTAAACAGAGTCTAGATTTCTTCAGGAATAACATCCCCACATGGCACCGCCGGCAGAGTTACCAGGAGGCATCTGCCCGAGTGTTTGAAGTGCCTGACAGGGCTCTCCACRGCACGGGCTCCATCTAAGGATGGAGAATTCTCTTTCCTCCTGCCACAGATAAACGCCAAGGAGCCAGCTGGGCTACACTGGCCACCCAAGGGAGACGGATCCTGCTCCTGGCTCCCATCTTGAGGGAGCCTTTGGACAGCCCTGCCTGGGCTGAGACATCTCCGTGCATMCCCATCCTACCCACCCAAGTGCTAGCCTGCTTTCCTACAAGGCTGTAAGGAAGTCACATATAAGCACGTTTCGGCCAAGCTCTCAACTCCCRGGACAGACACACAAGCATCTGCACAGAAAAGAAGTCTATAGTATAACACTCTGAGGTTTTGTTGACTTGGTGCTGGAAGATGGGCAAGGRTCTATTCCCTTGTCTGCTCTCCAATTGCCTGAACTCAAGCCAGAGCCACCAGCAGAAAGGGATAAGCCTTTCCATTATTTCCTTTCCACCTATTTTGGATGCTGAAAAGTCTTTCAGTATATTAATCCACATCCTTCCTCAWGTCCAAAACCTACATCAAAAACAAGAGCTAATCTCTATCCCTCCCTTCCTGCCTTGGCAAGAGCGCCCGGTGCATGAAGAGCCGCACCAGAGACTCCGTGCCCGTCCAGGGACTTCGAGGGAGTTTGCCTGATAAAACACTGGTTTCTTCCACCCAGACCCCCCACTACAATCTTGGAAGAGCCTCTTTCACTTTATTGGAGCAGGTGAACACTCAGCAGCATGCACGGGCACACATCCTGGCAATTTCTAAAAGGATTCAGGCAGATTTAGACCCTCCTTAATCCCCACCAGTGTTTGCAATTGCTGAAGAGACGTCGCAGAGACACCAAAGCATCTGCAGAGATGGCAGGGGCTCCAAGTCCTCAAGTGATTTCTGCTGCCCAATCCAGTAGACACTGCTGCCAACAGTATCCTTTTTTAATTACAGAAACGCTGTTTTAAATACTCTAAAAATGAGTCCCATTTCAGTGATTAATGCAGCAATTGGGAGAGCATCTAAACCAAGCTGACCATCTCAGATACCTTGAGTTTCTCTGTCCTGTTGAGATGTACTAAAGAGCAAAGTTATTGACCTCCTTTCCTAAGCTGCTGCCTTTGTCTCTGGTTTCCCTAGCTTGTTCTGCTGGCTAAGTCTCTCTAAAGCTTGTATTTATCTTTCCAGTCTCAGTATTTTTTTCAGTTCAGACTGAAGCTGCCTCCTAATCAGGAACTGCAAGAAATGTTTCATTTACAAGGAAGAATTTTATTGGGAGGGAGAGTGGCGACTAATACAAGCCCCTCCTTTCACAAACATCTATTAAAAACACAGGCAGAATATTGCATTAAACAGCCCAGAAACAAGCCAGAAGTTAAAGCTGCATGAAAAATAACTTAATCGGTGTGAATAAGAGCAGCTTATTAGAACCCAAAAAGAAAAAGGAATCTGAAAACATTTCACATCAGGCTTGAGCATGAGCAAATACTTTGTCAAAACAGGCAAGGAGATGACACTTAGATTTTTCAGTACACAACCTACTGTTTGGTTGATGCAAATTATGAAGTATCACAGCACCAGCCTTTAGCCCTAAGGTCAATATTGCCCATCTCATTTGGCAGAAGAGACCCAGGTTCCTTCAGAGCAGCCTGATACCAGTCAAGGTACCTGATCTATCCAGCACTTTTGGCCTTACAGATAACAGGGAAGCAACCGACCTCCTGACTGCGAAGGAGAAGTCATTCAGCTACGCCACCAAGTTTTATTTAGGAGGGTACTACAGACCACAATAAAACAGGAAAAAAATGCCAATTCAGGGACAAACAAATCATTTCAGATCACCCTGAAACAAGGCTTTCCAGAGGTTTTGCTTCCACAAGCGACCGTGAATTTGGCTTTTTAACCCAGTCTAGTCAACAATGCAGATCTATCATTCCCCTATCACTAGCTCCAAAATCACACCACAGCTTTCTTAACAGTGAAGAGGATTAAGGAGGCAAAAGGAAAGGAGGAATATTATATATGTTTACAGCACATGGCATCACACCTCCTTATATGGTTGAACACAGGTTCTTTCTCCTGATCTTTGGCATCAGGGACACAGGGTGGTGCTGCTGACAGCTAATGAGACAAGCGAATCCTCTCCACATTGAGCAGACGAACCCTGTGTGCCCTGCCAAGCCCCAAGCCTGGCCACCCGTCCTCACAGCCCCGCACAAATGGAGACTGTGACAGGCTCAGGGGGACAAGGTGTGAAACTAAATGTGCTTCACATCACCCCGACGGGGCCGTCGGGGAGACGTCCCCTTCATCGGCACGCACTGACACAGACACATGGGCACCACAACTCAGGCACGCCTCCCTGCCAAACAGAGGCAAATCCAGCCTTTCCCTAAGGGTTTATCATCAACAGAAAGAAAACAGGAAACAAAAAAAAAAAAGTGAGATTTTAAAAACAAAGGCAAGTGAAGCTGACCCATTTTAAAATGTGAAAATAAGGCACCAGCACCCTCTACCAGGATATTTTCAACACTGGCAACAGAGCAGTGATTCATTCCAAACAGAAGCTGTGCTTTTAGTAGATACTTAGTTTTTACTGAAATCTTGGTAAGTCTGTTTTTAATTACAAAGTGCTATTTCCGTTTAAAACTTGCCAAGAGCCACTTGCACCCAGGGCTCAGCCTCACGTGGRTATTTTTGAGCCCTGTGGAGCAAGTTGTTACCTGGCACTGCTCAGATGAAGGCCTGCAATAAGAGAAGCGATAGTGAAGACAGCAGCTGTTACTACATTACAAAAACRAGACAGATTTGTGGGCAAACACCAGCAATCTGGGTAACTTTTTTTGCAAGTTCAGCACTTGGGCAGTGGTCCCTGCTTGGGTTCCCACTGCGGAGCGGGATGGGGTCAGGGAAGCTGCTCGATACAAGACTTGGGGCTTTGCTCACGCAGCCTGCGGCTCCCTCAGCAATCCCTGCCATGAGGAACAATTATCATTCATTTTTATGCTCAACAACTTTTCTTTTTTTCCCCTAATGGAAGGCATTTTATCAGGAAAKCAATCCAAAAAGAATACCTGGATGTCCAAAGCTCTCCCATTTTTGCACCAAAGAGTACAGCTGCTCRCTAGGAACATCACATCATTGTATCTAGGCCAGCAGAGAGCTGCCATGGTGAGGTCGCTCAGTCATTGTAGAGCCAACTGGATTTCAGGTGGAAATCTCAACGTGAAAAAAAAAAGTAAAAGAAACAAGAAAAACAAATGTTTCATGGCACCCTGCACCCAAATCTGCCAAGTGGAGTTTTGCCTCACACTAAAACAAAGCTTTTCTTCCCAGCTAAGCAACTTCTAGCCCAAGAGAGMGAGGAAATTGTGCAAATCTACGTATAAGAACCACTGTTTAATTAGAAAGTGGCCAATCTCATTGAAGAAGAAACAAGATTATTTGGGGGAGAAAGCTTTAATCTACCCAAATCTCCAGCAAAATTTCACAGGCAAGACTGTTGTAACAGCTTACATGATCACACCAGAAGACAGTAGGAAAGAGGGTGATCTGAAGCCTCGGAAGGCATTGCAGAGTGTGCCCCAAAGGCAGAGTCCAATGCAAGCTCCCTCTTAAGCCTCCAAAACTGGTGCAATTTTAGGCACCAAAATCCTGAGAGTCACAAAGAACGAGAGCCTGTCCCCTGATTGAGGGACAGATAAACCTCCCAGTTGTTACCCTGTTAAAAGCTGAATAAGCAGACATTTAATTTCTTCACCTGTATCTCTTATAAATGTGCTATATTATTCTGCATGATACAAAGAAATGCTTGTGTCTGGATTTTACCTTGTCTGATTTATTACACTATGCACACAGAGATGTGCAGTTCTATATATATATATATATATAAAAATATATACACACACACATCTATACGGGAATTCCTTACCTGGCACAAGGCAAAGCTATAAACCTGAGGAAGGCTTAAATGTCCCTCAGGAACACACAAAGACATGGAAAGCACTGTGGTACAATCAGCTACAGTCAATAGCCATTGCTGATAGCTACAGATGATGCCCATGCTTGAGACWGCTGTTCCATGCAGCCACACACCATTGCAGCCTCTTTCTTTACTTTTAAAAGTCAAAGACCAGAAATCACATCGTATAGTCTACTCACTTAAGAAGGCCATATGTTTTGACTTACCTTCAAGCAAATCTTCGTGTTGCAAAATAACTTGTATTTTGCTACAAACATTTAGAAAAGCATCCTACTCTGCACCTGTCTTAGACCTCTCCAGCGTAAAAGAGACAAACAAGAGTCTGTTGCTGTCCTCACCTAAACTCTTTGCGGCAGAAACCTACATTTTAACTATGGACACAGCAGGAAAGCAGTTGCTAAGGATGGGTTTGAATTGAGGACCATCATTGCACACATAGAGATAGTAGGTGAACACAAACCTCCAGGTCCAATCTATGACAGAGCGCTCTGCAGACTTGGACAACAGAGGCAGCAAAATGCGCTCCAGGAGGGCAGTGACCTGCTTAGAGAGCCGGTGAGASCCATCCCGCAAGACCAGCAGCACATGGAGAGGGAGAGGCTCATGGCCTTTTCACAGTACTTACAGAAAGCTTTGATGTGCAGACTAGAGGCACCTGGAAACCAATTGCTTTGCCTCAGCTGCTTTGTGGTAGCTTCCCAAATGCAAGCTAATGCCTAGCAGTACCGCGGCCCAAGGGAGCTTATCTCCGGCACGTCAACCACTACAAACACCACAAAACTGCAAAACCTCTAGGATTTGGGCTTGCTTTCCAAGGCTGCTCAAATCCTCTATTACCAATGTACATACTAAGCCTCAAAAGTGAAGGACGTCTCTAGCCTTGCAGTAACAGCATTAGCCTCACAGGGAGAGCCACTACCCAGGAAGAACAAGTCAATTGGTAAAATTCACTGCTTTTCTGTATAAAACCATGGCAAAAGAAAAAATATATATAATACAGTAGAATGGGTCACTGATTCAAAACACACAGAAAGGGAACTGCAGAATGAGAACAAAAATGACAAACTTGAGCTGTTTTCAGAACAGCAACAGATGACGCTAGCTACATCAATAATGGTCAGTCAATGTAGACATAACATTTTCCTTTTTTTTTTTTTTTTTTTTTTCAAATAGTAGCTTAAGTGAAATTTTTGAGGTATGTGGCCAAAGCTGAACAGTGATACTTCATACACAGATACATTCCTACTCCCTGATAGCATGATAAATAAAATCCTTGTTATCTGATAAAATATTTGTCATAAAATACACATTTGCCCATCAACTTCCAGGTTAACCTCCCTTATTAGTTGCTTCCCATTCAAATACAAGTCAAACCAGACAAAATTAGTAATTCAAACAGTGCAGGCTCTTTCCTTCAGACCTGCTTTAATTACTGCAGAGACCACATTGCCTAACTACACTCCAGAAGAGAGCAGCTCGCATGGAAGAGCTGTTTCCTATGGGGTCTACGACACAGGAGTCAGAAACTCGCCCAACCACATAATTGCTTGACAGGCCCTTCTAGTGTTTTGGGAACATAAAAGTTTACCAATAATCACCAAAGACTGTGCTCTGCCTCCCTTAACACTCCTTCCGTCCTAACCAAGTCATGGAACCTGTGCAGCCTCCGTCAGTTAGTCAAGAGAGTGAAGGAGGACACTCCTCCTCTGAGCTTCAGGATCTGAACCCGATGCTCTGAGCATTTAATCAGATTGCAAAGCCTGCAGATCAAATTAAGTGAATGCATATTTTTCCCAACACCTGATCTAAGCAAAGCACAAAACCCTTACCTAAACCAAATAGTTGAGTACCGGGAGCAACAGGCTGACAAGCACAAATCAAAATACTTAGTGCCAGCTCTGCTACAGACAGCATGTAAATCAAGATTTGTTTCTCCAGTGCAGCATGCTGCAATTCTGCTCTCCTAATTGAAGAGGAATAGGGACGAGATAGTCCAGGCTTGSCTCACAGGAGAGCAAGAAACATTTGGCTCCCAAACTGTCGTCAAATCTGACTCTTATGATCATGCAAAACATCTGATTTCAATCCAATGTTTGGTGAGGATCTTCCAGGACAAGTTCTATAGCCGCAGTCAATACCTAAAATTAGTTATAGTTTGCTAAATGCCTAGAGTTCCCGGGATGACAAGTGCTATATAAATGCGAGCGATTACTGTTGTGGCACATCCATCCTGAGAGACCAAACTGACATTTCTGGAGCTGCTCTGGGAGTGGAGGTGAATAATAGACATTTCATCATGTACCGTAATACACTGCTTTATCTTTAAAGAACAGCAACGAGAAATTGAAAAGTGAGGAAAAAGCATCATCCCCAGAGGCAGCGCTTCCTGCTTACATGGGAAGGCRGCTCCAGATGAGCACACGCAAAGTCTCTCACGTTAGTGACGAGAAACCCTCTGCCTCCCCCAGCACCAGGCAGAGCTAAACTTCACAATCTCCACACTTGATGAAATCTCTGATGAGCACCGATCTCTTGGAGGACCGAGGCCACGCAGCTGACTCACCCGCAAGGGCAGCTGCTTCCCTCAGCTCTGCGCCCCCCCAGCAGAGACAAGGCTTCCACTCTGCTCCCCAAAACACACGTGCACAGCTCTCWGCCACCATCAGTTCCTCTCGCAAGGTCCCACCCTAGAGCCATCACCTCAGTCCTCGGCAGTAGAAGACAAAAGAGATATCTGGCGGGGGGTGTTGGCAGTAGCATTCGCCTCGGAACTGATTTTAAGACACCATTTTCCATCTTGGATCATTCTTATCAACATGTCTTCCCCTCCTCCAGCTTCCCATTAAAAAGAAAGTATGGGGAAGGAACAAGAAATTTGTTTAATCATCTTCTGTGAGCTCAGCTGAGTCCTAATGCTGTTTGATTACAGCTAGTCAGAAAAATGTCAAGTGCATTTCCATTTAGAGTGCTTACTTAAAGGGTCATGCAAACAGGGAGCACCCGAAAACGGCACATACTTGTTTCAGTCCACTCTCTTTCTTTAAAATAATGCATTTTCACAGCACATCATCTCCCTAAATGAGCCTGATTCATCACTGCTGCAGATTGACTCATGAGGCCCATTAGGAAAGGCCAGGGTTTCTCAGCTCCTTTTCTCCTGGGGAAGGTGTTATTGTACCCCTCAATCTGGAAGGAATACGGGTGGACACTCAGCCTGTGTCCACCCGGCTGCTCCAGCTGCCCCGTCAATTCGGTGCGAGGTTTTCATCGCACAAGCGGCGGCATCAGGTTAGAGAATAAATAATGTATTATTCCTTTCCCTAAGTAGCTATTCATTTCAAGTGCAGCAAAAATGCTTAGAGGGAAATGTCTACCCCTGTCATGGGGGATTCACCACTTGTAAAATGCCTCTGCCCTGAACTTCAATCCTATTATATAAGCCCCAGTATCACATTGTTGTATATGAAGYATCATTAGTATGAGATAAGAAATAATAATACCCAGATAGACTCTCATCTTACATTTGCAGGGTTCCCACACTCATTTGCTTTGCAAAACTACCAGGCCTGATCAGAACCTCAGATTAGAAATGACTAAGTCAAGCAGGAAAAGAAAACGCTAAGATTGCTGAAAGTTTTATAAAAGGTATCCTTTAAATTAAGGACCGTCTTTCTAATTATTCTGATTAAAATTTTTATTATGAAATTGTGACAAAAAATTACTTTGTGTATAAATCTGGGGAGAGGGATACTGTGTACAGGCAGAAAACATTTTCTGACAGTCTAAAAGAATAGTAAGTTGAATATTAGTTTTCTGGTTGGGACTGGGAATTTCAGAAGCCCCTAGAGGGAGCAAAAAATTGAGTAAAATTTGTATACACTTCCATTGATAACTGGACATCTGATTCACTCAGTGTTTAAATTACACGGTTAAATGTAAGGCATTCTCATTTGAATTGCATGGGCTAATGTTTTGGCTCCTACAACAAATGATTTTGCAGAGGACACGTAAGTTTTGGTGGTCTCCTTTCCTCTTCCAGTTTAGGTCTATCTGTGTATTACTAATGCTGAATAAAGAAGAAATTATCCATAGTTTAGAGGCTTAGAGAAACTTTCTATGCCAAGCTGCAGTGAATTATTGGGGTCTCAAATCACAAATCAGAAAGTTTTACTGTACTTTCAGTCAACTGAAATGATTAAAGAAATAACATTTCTCATGATGGTGCTTCCACTTCCTCTTCTGGTCAAAATTAGGAAGTGCAGAGATATTTTCAAATCCTTTCAAGTTTTATCAGCAGTCCGTTAGGATTTCATGCATTTCTAGCTATTTCAAATATCATTATTTTATTCATTACTATCAGGACGGTCGAGAGCTGTTAGCTCAGGAGGAAGCTTTAGACAAAGGAAAACTCTAAAAGAGCAAGAGAATAAGAGCTAGATACTAAAAAACTACTTACAGCATGCAAAGTTCCAATATAGGAGTACATACAAATCATTAGTTTCTCTTCTGTGCATTAATTCTGCAGAATCAATTAAATGATTCAGAAAACTGAGAGTAAGACTGCCCTGATGTTAAGAAAAATAGCCCCAAAGCCTAAGATTTACCTAATTGAGCTCTTTTTAGGCCTAGATAGGATTCTTTAGCCTTACCCTCACAATTCCCTGAAGTATGCTAGAGTTTTGGGTCCAGTCTTGTTTGATCGAGTTCAAATTAATAAGTCTTAAAAACCCAAGAGGCTTGACCAGCTGGCGTAAAAGGCCAGTTTAATAAATGGAAGGTGTACTAGGTCAGTAGGACCCAAAAACCACATTACCGYGCACACCTGCAGGCTACGTGGGACCCAGGAGAGGAGTAACCAGATAATTAGACTGACTGACATTTTACTGCAGGTTGAAGTAATTAGGAATCAGGCAAAATAAGAGAATGACTCTGAAGATTACACTGTCACATATATTGCTTGGGGAATAGCACAGAAAAGGCAACTTGATACTCTCAGATGAAAGGCAAGTTTACCAGTTGCCAATAGGACCAAGCTGCAATATTTGCATCCAGATCCGTGCTCTCCGGAAATTCCTATTTGCCATAATTGGTGTCCTGATTTGAACTCGCATCAAAAACAATGGCAAAAGAGTCAATAAAGAAAACACAGACTTGGTATATTCACATAGGRAATATTCCTATGTGAAGGGCTACAGTAGCTTCCAGCAAGCACCTGAGCTATAGGGAGAGAATGCGTCTGTTGACAGCCTGTTCACTGCATTTGCTTCACAAATCATGCTGCACACTATAAACATCCAGGAGGAGGCAAACAGGTCTAAATCCCAGTTTGATCCTTATCGTGAAGTCTCATAGCCCGCTCCCATCGCGTGTTRTAATTGTGCATTGGCCACAGATGGTGAGCAGCTTTCCCTTCTGCTGCAGCGAAAGGTGATCAGCACCGCATGGAGAGACAGAGACTCTGTCTGACTCAATTAGTATCTGGAAAGCCACATTATCCAAGAGACGTATTGATTCTGAGGATAACAGCAACATTTCCTACTTCAAAGCCACAGTCTTGAACTCAACTGCACTATACTGGCATCAAATCTGAAATTTGTCCCTCTTGGTTTAATTAAGCATCCAGCAGTGGAAAAAAAAAAAAAAAAAGGAATAAAATGAAAATAAAAGTAGAAGATTATTTGTTATTCAATAAGTATTGCAGCTGCTTAAAAATGATATGTGCTGAATGGCATCCCACCTCATTTCCTTATAAAACCCTTTTCATGAAATTGTGACAAAATACAGTTGTCTGGCAACACAGCATCTGGTTAAAAAGCCACTCTTCAAGAGAGAGGGAGAAGGATGGGTAGCAACTGTTCTCCGTAGTCATCTATACCTGAGAACTGATCAAACCAATGATGGATGGARGGATCTGGCTTTTCTTCCCCTTAGCAGAATCCTTTACTTCATTTTTATCTCAGTATCCTTAGGGAGAGGCAGCTATTTCTGTGCTCCTGACCAAAACACAAGGTCAAATTTTATCACAAGTACCCCAAGGGGGTGACACATGTTCCCTGTAACTTCTCCCTGCTTCTGAATGTGGAAAGGGCCTGGGAGCACACACCTGCCTGGGAATAGAGAGAGAGAGAGCAAGACCCCCATCCCTCAACATGTGATGGGTTACCTTCTATTTGTAACACAGAGATCTGTAATAAGAGCCATCTGTCTTCTACAAAGTCTTGCTGCTCCAGACGCTTTTATCGCAGGCCCCCAAATTGACAGCCAACCGAGACTTACCCTGAGGCAGTCTGCAGATAAGAAGAAAAGACCTGGATTAAAGAGGTGCTTCTTAGGATGCCTGCTGAATGGTTCTAGGAAACTGGCCAATACACAGAAGCCATTACTCACTAAAGGCTGGGTGGGAAAAAAAAKGARAAAGAAAAAAAAATTAACCCAGTTGGCAATTAGCTTCAAGAGCTGAGGCTTACCACCCATCCCTTTTCAACATCAGAGTCTTTCCATACGTTTCCTCCAAGCATCGTGCTCTGCAATAGCGACAGGAAGCCTTACGTGGCGGCGTGCATGGAGTAATCACGTTTTTGCATGCGTGTTTGCAACAGCAAACCTTCAGAGACACTACATTTAAAATGCAATGATTAAAGAGTATAGTAGTTTAATAGGCTCAAACAACGACGATTTATGGTAGCTAAGCATTCTACCCATTCTATCATCACAGTGCTGTGATTCTGTGCATTTCGTCACATATAAATTGTTCACACAGGCTGCTGCCATCCATTCAGGTATCTTGCTGTATACGTGGATAGGATACTCTGAAAGAAAATGAAGAAAATTATTGCTCTGTCTCTAGTTACACAAACTTAATTTCCATCTCTATTTAAAACTACCAGTCACCGTTCAGTCACTGGTCCGCAACATCGACGCTGAGCAGAGCTCTAGGACCAGGTAAACCCCTACCTTGGAAGGTATACAGAACTCCTAGTGGTCTCACTGCTCAGAGGAAAGGACCAGATTAAAAGCATCAACATATTCTTGCAAATGGGGTAAATGCAGGACTGGAGGTGGCTGGACCAGCCTCTGATGCTAAGGGATGAGAAACCAGAGTGGAGGGAAGAAAATGACTTGGAAGAGATGAGGGGGACCAATTACTTCCATCTTTAAACCGGACCACGTKATTCTGCTCCACATCACTTACTGTCAGCAGCCAAGAGGAGCCTTGCCAAGGGTGTCCTGATGCTGCTACTGCATGCAATGCCACATGCGGGAAGAGCAATCTGTGCAAGGCTAGCTGGGAGGCCGGCCAAGGCCCTGAGTGATGGGGCATGGCTATTTTTATCCCTCCAGCTGCAGTTCAGTGTTCCAGGCTCTAATGCATAAGCTGAGAATCAGGGAATGATTGAGGATGTCTTGAGATTGGAAGTGGGGAAAGAARAAAGCTGGGGGACAAAAACTGCCTGGGTCTATTTCATGGCATAAATGCTATGCAGAATAAAAAGCCAAAAGCAGAACATGTTTCAAAATTTCCGAAAGCTGGATGGTGCAGTGCAAAAGCATGGCCAAAAACTCTTGGGTCTCCTGCTTGGCAATTTGACCAGAAAATACCACGAAAACAAATCCCCAGGTATCCAGAGGCCCATTAATACCAAAGGTTATATAAAGGTTCAAAGTCCCACCAGTCCCTGAAATCTCATCTGGTTCTTCAATGTCCTCCATCTCTCTCAGGACCACCAAGACGGTGAGTGTATCACATCAACAATAGCTCCTTTTGGTTTCAGCAGTTTGATGGTGCCATCCTGTTGTTAAGCATGGATGAGGGTAGCTGTCAAATACCTATATATTTTGAGTGCTGTAAACTTACCTGACCTCTGGATCGGTACCCCGCTGTGCTAAGTGTGGTGTGAATATATAGAGCAAAAATTCAATCCTTGCCCCACTTATTTTACAAKTCAACTACATTTTGTGTAGTGAAAGAAAAACAAAACTTCAATGTTTTTAGTTTACTTGAGAAAGTTATAAACTGTAGGATAGGATGGACATCTAAATATCTGCAGAAATGATAAAACAACAATAATGAATTCAGAGAAAAAATACAGCTGATTATATATGAATTCCTGCTAGTCCCAGATCACCAACATTTGGTTTCAGAGTAATCTGTGAGTTTCACAGAATATTTACTGCTCCACATTTTACAAAATTACTATATTCAGGATAACGTAAACTCAAACAAATATAATGCAACCTTTTATTTCCAAGGCACAAATGATAGTGATTCCATTTTCTCATAGTCTTAACTTATAACTTGCACATAATTATATACCATATTTGTAAGGAATCTAGTCCATAAATCTTTAAATACAGCACTTCAACTAACTTTCTAAGAATGAACAGCTGGATAGAATTTTAATGATATATAACGTGGAAGCATAAAAACTGAAGCCTTCTACTTACCTAGTAATTTTTCTAAATTTTATATTTACATTCTCTTAATTATTATAGCATATATAATTTTACTTTCCTCAGTGCTAAATTTCTTTCTCCATCATTATATCCACAAACAGACAACAGCAACACCTACAGTTATGGCAAATCTGGACCAGTCCCAATTGGTTTGGAGATACAAGCAGCAGAGTGATTTTCTTAAGTAATGTGTATGTGTATATATATATATATATACACACACACACACACACACATATATATATATAAAGTAATAAAATAAATCAAAGGAGTATTTTAGGGTGAGTATGACCTTAAGCTCGGGCAATTCACAGGCTTTCTCCTCTAGGTACTGCTGTACTTCAGTCTGCTGCAGTGTTTGTTCACCCCAACAGAAGAGTCTGACCGAGCCATGTTTCACAGAAGGCATTTAGGCGAGAATGGCCTCAACCAACTTTAAACATTTGGAAAGGCACTTTTAAGGTATGTTTCATCTCTTTTAAGGATAATTTGGTGGGTGGATCATTAGCTCGAAGTGCCTGTTGCTCCCCATTAATGGGAAAGCAATGTTTAAGACCCAAGCATGTACAAGTATGTGAGACATTACACCCCTTCTCTTCACCTCAAAGATCAAGATAGAAAATGCCTCCATTTAAGCATTCGACTAAAGCCATTTTGATCATTTGTTAATCTTCTGTAGCTCTTGCTGCTCCAGAAGTGCCCCTTTCAATTTTGAAAGACCATTGCATAATTTCTTGCTGTTAGGTCTTATTATGTCTTTCTTTGGAAAATAGAGGATCACTTTAACACCAATAATTTTCACAGTGAAAATGATTTTACATTCATCAATCATATCACCACTCAATCTTYTATATATGATCTTTAACTCAATTTAAGTGATGAATTCACATTTACCTGCACAGAAGAAATTTCCTTAGAAAATGCACCAATATTCCTGAATACGGGCTGATGGGCTCTGAAGTTTAGTGAGCCACTCAAAAGCTCACAGCTGGGTTTGTTTTCCCCCACTGAGATGTAGCTACTGCTTACTATATTTAAGAGGACTTTCTTGAATTCTGCAGCAGAATAAGTGTATCACTATGGAGCAATAAGGAAAAAAAAGACATTTAAAGCAAATTAATCAGCTTTGAAACTGTAACAAAATTCATTTTAGATGTCAAACAATATTTATYACTTTAAGTGTAAACTGGTGTGGTAAATAATTTTTCCAGTTTATTGATCCAAAGCAAGATTACGCAAGGAGATGTCCAATTACAAGTTTGTCAAGTTTTCTATGTAGAGCTTAATACATTGCTTTGAGCATAATATACAATTTATTCAGGAAAACAAAATTAAATAAATAAAATCTATGTCTATTCCATAGTATTACAAAATATAAAACTGGCTTTGGCAACAGTTTCTCTTTAGGAAGTYTAATATCCAGGAATAGAAGAATAGATAGATAAGGCTTCAGAACATAACGCAAACCTTCACCTAAAACAATGAGTYTATCTGTTAAAACTTTTAATTCAAAATACATAAAAAAGAATCCTTAAATTAAATTTCTGATTTCATCCTGCAATAGAAGTTCAAAGCAAAACTTATTATACTGAATAAGGAGAAATACATTGAGCTCTGTGGACTTTGGATTGGGTAGCAACATCAGAAAGGCTAAAAACGGGGCAGGAGGAAATCTGCAAATGAAGTGCTCAATCCAACTGCAAAAAGGAGTTGCCCGAACTATTCTGGAAATGTGGCAGAATCAAGAGATTTGGGTTCTTTAYGCAAACATAATAAAAACTATTTAGGTTGCAATACCTGAACCAAAACTCATCTCCTTAGCTTTTAGAGGTCACTTATCGTTACTAACTTTACCACAAAATATTTCCATAGGAAAGATTACTGATTATTATGTCTTTATCTTGCTCCAAAGAGATCACAAACCACTGCTTATGACACAAAACGCTGCCTTGCAAATTTAGGTGCTCACAASATATTTCTGTCCCTCTGTCGAACCAAACCAGCATGCTGTTGGGATATTTGGACTCTGCAAATCAGGCCAAACCCTCACCTAAACTTACAGTTAATTCCACRTTCTACCATGCAACAAAACTAACGTTGCCTGTGGTTGCTGGCATGAGAAATTTTGTATCCTATCTGATTGTGCACAACAGAGCTGCAAGGCATCAGTCAGTTAATAAACACAAATTAATTGCTTATCTCCTGTCTTGCAAGAAAGTAACTTTGAAAAGGAAAATACTTCTGTGAGAGACCAGAGATATGATTTTGCCTTACTTATAAGCCAACATAACAGTAAGGCGTTGATTCTCCATTCAATTTATGAGTAAAATAAGTAATCTTGCAGTCCTAGAATGTTGTTGAGAACATTTTCAAAAGGCAAAGTAGCAAATTATCATTCACTCTGGACTATCCTCCTCRCTTACCCGCATCTTCTCTTGAGAAATGACAGTTCCATGAAATGGGATGACTTTTTCTTCTGAATAAGGCAATCACAGCAGATAAATAGTCAACAAAAGCCTAAAGAAAATCTAAATGCTTTTTCTCTAGCTCATAAGTCTCAACTTTTCCTTTACTTTCCATAACACCGTACTTCAGTTTTGCTTTAACCATCCTTACCTTGCCACCTTTTTCCTCAGCTTGACTCAAATGTTGTGACCCCATCACCAAAAACGGTAAATAAGAGAATAGACCAGAGCACGAAKGAAAGATTCAGATGCACTCCATGCTCATCTATGCGTACATAAAGCCAAACATAAAATAGGGAAACTTTCTATTAGTTTACAGGCACCTAGTGASCTGTTCCTCCTACCCCAAGTCAAGGATGCTGAGCTCTTTCTAGGAGAAAAGAGAGAAGAAGAAAAGGGGAGGAGGAAAAAAAAAAAAGACAACAGTGCATTTATTAATAGTGAGATGCTCTAGCACTTTATTCTTCCCCTTTCTGATTTGGTGTGACATTAATGACTACAGCTTGATTATTTTTATAAATGAAGTAGTGGCCATCACTTTCATATGATKATGTTGCTCTGAGTTAATGAGGAAGTGGGACACGAGGAGGATGCGGGACACACCAGCTTTAACGAAGATTTATTCAATGGTGACATTTGATCAGCTCTACTTGGTGAAGTCTTGGGTTTCATTAGTTAAAGACATAAAGCAGTCTGCCTGATTAAAAGGAGAAAAAGCAGTGGGGAGCTCACATAAATTACTACAGCTCAATTAAGTGCAGACAGTTTAGTGAGTGTTTATTACCAGTAAGAAAGGAAGATTTTTCCAATTAGATTAAAAGGTTTTGAAAACAACTGTTACGGTGCACAGTGATTTAGACTGGTTGCTGGAATAATGCACTGTGCAGAGTAGCATTGATTAAAAGTAAACTGCTAAGTTATCTGGGCTTCTTCACTCTTTATCAAGGGAGTCCCTGCAGCCTAGGGACAGCTCACCCCACTAGATTAATGTGCAGATTTGGCTAATTTTCTCCTTGGCCAGAAGATTGATAGGGATGTAAAGGGTACCTAAAAATCAAGGCTGAAAATACCAAGGAGATGTATTTGGGGCAATCATCAACGAAGGGAAGTTGGGTAGATCATCAGCTGGGTGTCCTTGCCATGCTGAGTGCATCGCGAGTGCAAGGCTGGGTTGGAAAGAAGCCACATTAATCAGCAAAGCGCTCGGGTTCCAGGCGGGAAAGGCTCCGCCGGCTCCTCGTGGGGCTGGAGCCCCTGGGGCAGGAGGGGAAGCAGCGCGCGCAGGCAGCAGGTTCATGGATCCTGGGGTCCTGCAGCAAYGTCCAGCCGTGCTGAGTGAGCAGGAGCCCAGGGTGGCGCTGCCGAGGGATTTTCGGACACGGTGACACGTAGCGGGTCCTTGTCCACGGCTGTGAATGAGCGACTGTTCCCCCGTGGAGGGGCTTGAGGAGAGGGGGGAAAGRAGGGGAGAAAGAGAAAAGGAAACAAATGATATTTAAATTCCCCACACTCCTACTGTGCCCTTCACATCAGAGGCCCACAGCTGCTTCTAATCCCTCTCTCCCAGAATTGTTTATTGTGAAGACTGGAAGTGCTCAGACCAAAAAAGAAAGAAAACAATTTTCATTTTAAATGCCCACTTTAATAAAGAGACCCACAGCTCTGTGTTGAGGCATTTCTCGATTCTTTTGTGTAAATATGACTCAAAAGAAGCCAAGTGTTATAATATTGATCCCTCTTCACTTCTTTCTTTTTTCCTGCCACACTTGCACATACAGCATTTCTCTGTTGTTACCACATACACCCAAGGTTTACATTTAAACTGATGTTATTGAGGATGCTGACAACCTTCTGACTGATTGCAATAAAGCCGATTTGTGCCCTTCCTTTTGGTTCTAATGATCAGTTCTTCACCAGAACCATGCGTGAGTGTGGCGGGGAGGACGAAGGAGCAGTGGCATAGACAGACAAATGAAAATATGCATATTTTCAGGAACACACACACACACACATATATATATATATATATATATATATATATATATATATATATGAAATAGAGAGAGGTTATCATGCCTCCTTGTGCAACATCCCAGTATACGGCAGACATTCTCCCAGTGCCTGGAAAGGTGTGCTCTGCCGCAAAGCCTTCCTTGCTCTTAGGGACAGGACAGGCAGTCCTCCCTGCAGAAACATTTTGACTTGTGCAAAGCACCATTTCCAAGCACACCTCTGGAAGCAGAGGGACGTACAGGTTGCAAACAAATTGCTATCTGCTTTTTACAAACAGGGTTCATTAAAGCTGCAGCAGCAGGGTACTTACTCACCTGAACACTCTCCTCGTCTCCAGTGTACGCGCTCACGGCACGCTGCTAGGTCACAGTTCTGAACCCTAAATGTTTTCATTCTTACCTTGTATTGCATGGAGTTCATACAGTCCATATTACGATTTCAAGTGGTTTGCCCAGTGCAGTTATCAGTGAAGCTTTCCCTGGGGCATCTTCCATGCATTTTACGAGATGTCATTGCCCCAACCATAACTACATTTCACTGAAACAACCAGCAATCATTTTTCATCAAGATAAGGCATGTTTCAAACCTTCAAGGCACCCCAGATTTGTATCTTTTTACCATTTTGAATAGCTGCTCATGAATAAAACAGCAAAATTCTCTGTAATATAAACATCCTGCTCCTTAGCAGAACTCGACTTTGGTTTGTTTTCTTTATAATTAGAAGAGCTTGTCATTTAAGACAACAATTAACATTTGTTACGAACAACTGGCTGTAAATGACTCCTAGTATTATGCTAAATACATGTAATTATGAYTCATTGGTGTATAGCAACCTTTTGTAACACTGAGAGCCAACTAAGCTCATTATAAAAACACTTTGCCACACCAAGGGAAAAAGAAACAAAATGGGTAACCCCTCAAATTCCATAATTAACTGTGTTCAAAATAAAGGTCATAAGGCAACTATGCAACAGATTCCCTAGTATTAAACTACTATTACCATTAAAAATAATCTYGAAGAAAAGACTGGAAAAAAATGTAGGTATGAGATTTATCTAACAGAGGCTGGAGCTCCCTGAGAGCACTGCCCCTGAACACTGACAACTTGAGCAAGCTGAGTTTTGCTATCCCAGAGCTGCGGAAACATTTGAAACGCCTACTCCAGGGAACTTTCCAGGAATTCAAGTAGCTTCCCATGTGTACTGATATTTTTAGTGCAATATGGCACAGCATGCAAAACTTGACTCCTGATGTGTAAAAACTGCTGTAGCCAAATGATACACAATGTTGACAAACATATTTTTAACTTTTAAATCAGAGTTTCATAATAATTTCAGCTAAGCAACTTCACAAAGTTCCATACCACCCAAAAGTATCTTTAAACTACTTCTTCAATGGATTATGTATGACCACACATAGTCCAGTTACTCCTGAGCTGAAGTACCTGAATCTGGAGCTCTCACCTCAATATGCACTGGGATTCAGTCCTCCCTATTAGCATTAAAAGCCTTCCAATGCCAAATGGATCTTTCTTTCACCATTTCTGCTTGAACAAGCTGGAAGCCGAGCTCTGGGACAAGGACACCAGCATCCTGCATTGCTGAGATTGCCTAGGGACTTCTCAGCACTAGAGTTTCCAGCACTGTCCTGACTGCTCACTTCCAGGAAAAAAAAATAAGCATCTTAGAAGAAAACGCCACATCTTTTATTAGGTACTAAATACACAGCCCCTATAGCAAATGCCTTTCCCTCCACCACTCACATCCCAGCATTTTATGAAGATTTATGAAAAATTAGCACAAACAAAGCAGGTTAAATATAGGACAAAGAKATCTGAAGTTTTAATCCCTACCTAAATGCTTCTGAAATGATTCCCAAGGTATTTTAACTAAAGAAACAAGCATCTCAAACACAGTATTGTGTGGAAAGTACTGTGACACATTTTGTTTTACATTTACTGGCAGCGTGGTTTGACATCGTTCTCATGAAGGGGACATTTTCAAAGTGATGTGTGAAACCTACATCCTCAGAGCCTTTTCTTTCTAACAGGATTTCTTCACACAGCACCTGGGCAGAGATTAAAACTTCCTCCCACCGCACACAGGCCCCTTCTTTTCTCCTGTTCACCACAGGGTCAGAGCTACAGAGCAGCCTGTCAGAGCTTCTAATGAGCACGGGCTACACAGCCTCCCCGGTTGCTTGCTCAGCACCAGCCCGCGCTATCTGCGGGCCAGAGATAAGTGCTCAGGGATTACCTTTAAAACAAGTCCCTTTGTCACSGAGAGCAAAAACTGAGCTGTAATCCTTGCCTTTGTGGACCAGCCAAATTTTAACAATTGAAGATTCAGAAAAAAAGCCCTTGAAAGGCAGTCTCAAAGCTCAAGCAAAGCGCTGTGTCTGCTGCAAGGTCGGGGTGCTTATCCCAGCTAGTTGCTTCTCCCCTCTCCTTCCATGTCCTCACTGCACCTCAGACTCCTGGGCCCTCTTTATCCATCTGCAGCTGCAACTCCTGGGGTTATTTAAGAAAATTTACCAGCTACAACAGTGGATACAAGGATACTAGTGTGCAAACACACTAGTCAGAGATGGACTCCATCACACATCATCCTAATTTCTCCTCACTCAGTCTCTCTCAAGGGCAATAAAAACCAAGACAGCACTCCAGATTTCTCAGCGCCTTCCAGACACAGATGCCAAGAACCAAAGATCTCTCCAAGTTCAGCAGAGAAGGAATTCAATTAATGAATCAAAATAACTATCATCTTTCCCTGCAACTTGTTTTGATATGTGATTTTTTTTTTTTTAATGATCCTACTCTATTTCATAGTAGTAATGATACTACTCAGCCAACAAAAAAAACAGGGGGAAAAAAAAAGGAACTCTTAAAAACCACAAGGAGAGGGTACAGCAAAACCACGTGCCCATCCAGCATAGAAAATCAATCTTGGTTTACCTTCTGGCACACCGCAAGGCGGCTCCAGCTGAGTGCCATGTGGCATTTCTTACCCTCAAGAGCTGCTCCAGAGTAACAGGTAAAGACCTCGTTGTCTCTTCAACCAACACTCTGACTATCTTCTTCAAGTGGCAAGCCTGTGCCCAAGGCAGATCATCTTTCCCTGGGGACCACCGCAACTGCTGTGGGCTGCTGCACACTGTGAATCCTGTGGGCAGTTTGGCTGCATCTGCCATGCACTCATGAAAATGCATCAGGACTGTCCTCTTTCTGCCCCCATCGCATATATGTCAACACTCATATACCCTTTTTTATAACTGAGGCTACAAAAGACAGCTACACAGTCAAATGGGCCATCACATGTGCAAAGGCATGTTTAGACTTGCTCTTCTGCAAGGTGGCTCCTGCATTGCTCCATTTTGGACTTGGACAGGAAGTCACCACAGCAAGGGGGAAACAGTCACCAACATATTGCTTTGGATAATACCAGTATAGATACTTTTCTGGAATTAAAAAAGTGGGGGAAAAAAAAAACGAATCCTTATTTTCTTTCGATTAGTTATTAATTGGGTATGATAGTTTTTCTAGCATTCTACATTCTATTCTCTATATAAAATATTTTAATATAACAGTACCAGCTCTTACAAAAATAAACAGGATAAAGTCTTAGCATGACCTTCACGACACAAACATTTTATATTCAAACACCAGCATGCTGGAGCGCATCACTAACATAACAAGTGCTGCTACCCTGACAAACTTGTGTGTTGATCCTTCTTCATGGTGTTTGGTGTAACAGAAATGGTTACAGTCAAAGCAGATTTGTTCAGCACTTCAAAGACCCTGGGCCCAGATAAGTGTGGTAGGACACCCCAGAACACATTAGCCCTACTTAATGATTGACTGAAATACTTACATCCCAAGAGATATCCAGTAGATTATGATGATTCTGCTCTGATAGGTGTTGTTTAGTTATCTTATACATACAACATTTACCTTTATACAGCTGCTTTTAAAAAAAAAATCTTTTAGAAATTAAAAAATATATATATATATTTCTCATGATACGTTTTCAAAAATGTTTCAAAACAGGTTTCCACAACTGCAGAGTTTTGTTCCCATTTTGAGTGTGCTGATTAAACRGAGTTCATGAATCACTTTACTCCATGAATTTTGCACGGCTTCTACCACTGAGAACGACTTTGTAGCAGGCAGATCTCTGGTAGTTAAGCACCATCTTTATTAGGTTGTGAGTTATCAATGACTACAGTGAATTTAAGGCACTTTATTGCTGAGCAGTGCAATGATATATTGCAGAATGCTTTTTAAATGGTAGTTAACTTTCAGTGGCTTGCCAAGAACAGCAGTTTACATCTAGTCAGCATTCACATAAAATCAGTTTTAAGTCTGCACTCCTTAGAATTATAAGTAAGAGATGAAAAATTTTCCTTTTTCAAAATTTATTTTTTAAAGGTTTCATTCTCTTCTTCAACCTAACTTACTGCAAAATATCAACAGGAAAAGATATTGAGCAATTATTTACGTAGCGTACACTTTGTATCTGTCTTGTGTGTGCACCTCTTTCCAGAATAATTTGCACATTTTTTTCACGGCTAGATGGCTATAGGGGTTTTATTTGTTTGCTGTGGATTTTTTTTAATTTTTTTTTTAGTACTTCCTTCCTTGATTAGAATTTTTCAACCCTATACCTCCAGCATCTCTAAGGCCCGCTACCAGTGACAATAAAGATGGAGAAAATTTAAGTACATTATCTAGGTCATTCTCTCAGCAAATTCCATGCAAAATACTCTCCTTTTTCCAGATGTATGTATTTAAAAGACAAACACTGCAGAATATGCAAGTTGGGCAGTTTTGGGCAGTATTTTCATGCTAAATACTTAGTGTGGTTACTTCCTCATTATTACAATATGTAAAACAGCAGTAGTCTTCAGAAGAACATTTTTTAATAGTCTTCAAATAGAGGAAACAGAGAAATTTCTTCACAAATGGAATCTGGACTTGCTTTAGTGTCAAAAACAGAAGAAGAAGAAAAATGACAGGCAGAAATTGAGGCCAACAACATTTTAAAGGTATAATATTGTGCAAATCATCACAGCTAAAAGCAAATATCTTATGGACTTGGCAGTCTGAGAATTTTCTTATTCCAATAAGAGCACTTGAGAATTTTTATAGTAGTGGAAATTTGTGAGCTGACAAATCCTGAAAAGGCATTGCCTACATTTCCAAATTGCTGTAGTTAGTTCTACACAATTTTTTTTTCTTTATTATTATTTAAATCCCAACATTTGAGCACCCACTACCTTGGGAATAGGTCAGATGAAAAGCCACCTGAATCCTGGTCCCACTTTTATATGGTGGACAATGCTGGATTCCAAGTTTAGCATTTTATTTAGCATAAATTACCAGGAAGACAATGCTGAAGGTAAAGTGGAGAAAAACAGCAGGCCGCTACTTTGGAATACCATTGTGTTTGTGGGTAAAATTAATGTTGTTTTCAGCATATTTGCAATTAAGGATGGCCGGAGGCACAGAAATACAGAATGCAAAACAGAAAGCTGCGTACCTCTAGTTGTGCCTGGAGACTGCTGGGGACCAACCTGCTCCACTGGGAAGGGACAACAGGATTTCCTCAAGTTRGAGGCTGTACAGACATCAAACCTGTAGATAAAGTTACAGCTTTTGTCATCTTCTTTTCTACATCTTCAACAGGGTTTGAAGCTATGATGGGCCCATCTGGATGCCAGTTAACCCCTACACCAAAGACAGAAAGCAATGTTTTCACACGGTGCAGAAGTAAATTTACACAATTTCAGGGTTCCTTAAAAAAGTGGGAAGAGGAAGGAGGAAGAAATAGAAAGGGGAAATAAATCTTATTTCTGGATTTATTTGTACTGAAATATGAAGAAGCACTGTATTGTGAAGAAGAGATGTTTGATAAGAAGGAAATGTTTCATTTGAAGAAAAAATCGTGGAGAAACAGCTCTCCTAATCAGGAGGTGATAAGAACAGTCATTTTGAGCAGCTGGTTGAAACCATCATGAAAGGATTTTTTCCTCTGGAAGGAGGGCCTTCAGCTTGTCTCTGCCATTAATGGTTACTAATGCTGGATTAAATCCTGCGTGAGAGAGAAAAAAGAAAAACATGCTTCACTAAGTTTATATTTTCTCACCTGCACTAAAGAAACATTTTCAAAACCCAATGTATTAGGAAGAAAATTCTTTACGGTCACACTGTATTCAAGAGGTTTATCTAGATACTGGAGGTAATTAGTGAATCCTACCAAGATCTGTGGGTCTTATGGCTGCCTGTGAATTCCCTTTACTCGCATCCAAGATCAACAGAGTGCACAGATGCTGCCAAGTCATCTGCTGCCTAGTCAACACCTCTGGGCAGAACCACTACGGCAGAAGGAACAGTCAAGGCTATTCCTCAAAGAAGCCTTTTAAAACAAAGTCTCAACGGCAATTTAAAAGGTAAGATATTGACCACTCACCAGCAATGCACCTTCATATCCAGAACATAAAACTTCCAGTCACTTTCTCTTTATTTCCCCTATTATTGCCTCTAACAAAGTTAGTCTTGTTTTCTTTGTAGTTCTGCRTATGTTTGATGTCAAGAAAATAAGTTAAATCAATATGAGATTTAACTGATAGGAGATTACTGGCCAGTGATGCTGACTGCAGGTCAGGGCCACTGAAATTTGCAGGCATTGGATGCAAGATTAAAGAGAGTTTCAGTTGATTTAGTAGTTAGAATCAGGTGGGAACTTAATGTAGACTTTTAGCAATAATAAAGAACAGATGGGATAACCAGGCTACCTAAAAAAAGGAAATTTTAGTTTGTAATTTGCTAAGGAAACAAAGAAATGCTTCAAATCACCTTTGCATGATAATCGGATATACCCAGTATTAATGCAGCCCAAGACAATCAAAAAAGAAAAAAAAAAACAACCAACAAAAACTACACTAAGCAAAACTAAGAAAAGATTGGTTATGCCTTTTCATTCCCCCAGGCATGTAAAAGAATAGAAACAGAAGAGACTTTAGCCTACGTTGATTTAAGAGATCTAGCAATATGCTGAACAACAGACACTATCAGGGGAAAGTTTGTTACTTGGGAAGCAATATTTAAATCAACATTTTCTAACACAGAACTTCAGACAAAAAWTAACAATGCTTTATCTCTGCATGTTATTTTTGCCTCTTTAAATTAATTTTTTTCTTGAATGTCAGTTTCTTTTGTCTCCATTTGGAATAAAAGCAGAATATAACCTTCATAATCATAATTGTTTCCACAGTAACAGCGCACAGCGTGGATAGTTCATTGC
Organism: Nothoprocta perdicaria; assembly: GCF_003342845.1. NCBI lineage: Eukaryota > Metazoa > Chordata > Aves > Tinamiformes > Tinamidae > Nothoprocta > Nothoprocta perdicaria. The sequence goes on from NW_020455623.1 coordinate 94,565, forward strand.
CTTAGTCGTTAGAGAAAAGAAATGACCTGTGGAGAAGCCTGCCAGCTMTATTTCTTTTCTATGTAATTTTTCACAGTTCCTTCATATACGTCTACAAGAGGAAAATACATATTTGGAAACAAACGGAAATTAAATACATTTTTCTTTACCCACCCCTGAAATAATTATCGTTGGCTTTAGCAAAGATTGAAAGGTTCTAATTAATTTTAAAATTTATTTAACCAAATATCCCTCTCCTCTGAGCAGAGATAAAAATGCCTACTTGGGGATTTGCGAGTATAGTAATAGTCTCTTCATCGATAAATAAAGGCGCTCACATCCCAGTCAAGTACCCAACATAAGAATGGGAATATTTCTAACTTGCAGCATATGCAAGAAAACAGAATATTCTACTTGGAACTTTTGAAGCTTCTAGCAATACAATAATACTTACGATCAGAGATTTCCTAAGTAAACTCAGAGGGCTTCATGGTGGACTCTCTCATTTCTGTGAAAATATTCTTCATCCAAGCAGCGATAGGATTCTGTAAAGTAACATTCAATGCTCTCTTGAGGACAGTGTCCTCATGCAGTGGGCTTAGCAGCAGATATACAAGCATAAAATACCATGTTATGAGCACAGCAGACCGGTCAAGAGTTGGCATAAATAACACATAATTGTACAATAATCTTGACTTTATGTTTCCTTGAGAAACTGCCCAGCAGAAGCAAACACCTACATATGTTGCCAACACCGATGTATTTCCAATGTTTCCATGAGAAACACCAGCAGAGCTGCTCACTCTACCGACTATTTACTTACTAGACTGGGCTGCTCAGGATTTTATATTATCAGCTGTTAAATAACATTGGAAACTGCAGAAGCTCAGCATCTCTTAAAGACAGATAACTGATATGCACGTGTCCAAATACTCATTCAGGATTCCAGCATAGGAATCTTTCCTTTAAACTCTGAACCTTGGAGGTGATGCAGTATTTTTGAAGCCTCCTGTGGTTCTGCAATGCATAAATGTCCCTGAGAACCAAACCCAGATGAGAGACATCATCGTGCTGCATTGCTTTTATGCCTCAGTACAGCTTATCAACTTAGTACATCAGAGCTGTGAAAACCATGCACATTTTCCTTACTAGGAGTATGCAGAAATAAAAAGAAAAAAATGCTCAGCTACAAACATGACTGAGACTGTATCTTTAGCAAATCWCTTCTAACTTTTGCATTAAAAAATAATAATAGAAAAAAGGAAAATAAAATAGCACTTCCACAAAATAAGCTTTAAGAGAAACCTTGAAATAGTAGATGTTTTTGGACAACACATTAAATCATGACAATGCTGGAAAGAAGATCATTGTATTTTTTGACAGAAACCTGCAGAGGAAAACGCAATTTGGGAAAGTCCTGATTTAGTCATGGCAGGACAGTACAGGCRCATGAAAATTGGGAAGTGTGAAGCRTCAGAAGTCCTGCAGGATCAGGCCCTTGGCCTTAGGGATCATTTTTAGTTTTTCCTGAAGCCTGACATACAGCACCAAAGAGCATCCCAGGGTCAAGCCCTGCGTGTTGGCGTTCAGTTGTACTACTTGGCTCCCACCACTGATTCCATTAAATTCAGCCACTCTCCTAAGAAATAAACCTTGCTTCCAGAAAGAGGAGTCCTTGTGCCAATGTACACTTGCACTAGGAGTCCTCAGGTCTGCAAAGTGAACTTAAAATGTCTGTAGGTTTTTTGAAAGCTTATTTCTGTTTTTCTGGTATTATACATGTTTTTACCATAAAGGCACCATGGAAATTTTTTGTGAATTAAGAATTCTTAAAGCAGCAAAAGGTGGGCACAGGGAAACGGTTACTTTTTCAAAGGAGGTAACCAGAAAAGCTGTCTGAAAAAGCACCAGCGAGAGGGYAAGAGGAGCAAGCAGGATATACTTTAAACAAAAATAGAGGCTCACTGATATTTATACACAAATCACATCCACCCAACAGMATTACTATGCATACCTTGAAAAAGACTTTACATATTTTTCCTTGAGCTGGTTTATTTCTAATTGCATACAATGAGCACACACAGAGTTATTGTGCACACACACTATTGGTGTCCTTACCACTTCTGAGATTTCAATGTGTCACTCTGGACTTGGAAATTTGTCCTTTAGTATTAACTTTCCTTTCAGCTTCATAACTTGGAAATAGACATTCAATCCTGTATGAAATTCAACCTTCTATTTATATGTGGGATTGGTTCAGCAAAATTACCCTTTCATAGGCTCTAAAAATGACAATTTTTCTCTGCCTCAAGGAGACATTCTTTTTATTGCACTTAAATGATTACGCTCCTTTACTGGTTACATTCTTTAAGTGTTCCCCTGTGTTCAGAGACAATCTTACAAGTCTTCTCCTCTACRCTATATACAAACCCAGGTTATTAGCCCTGGAAGTGAGCACAGAAACGCAGCCTGCTTAACTATCTCACAGACAGATAAATACGAGTTGTGCAGTGTGTTGTGAGAGCTCAAGTCAAAGACAAGGGGGTTTATGACCGGGCTGAGATAGAACATAATAGCTACAGAGCACATTTTTTTAAATATGACTATCTACTTATACCAGGCATAAGCTAAGAATAAAATAAAGCAATGGGTCACTGAATAACGTAAAGAGCCTGGTAAACAACACCACTGTTTGACTTTTATTTTACTTCTATCCTTGTAGAAAAGCAGTAAAATCAAAATCTGATGTCTGGAACAACGTAAAAAAATAACCAATATAATTCAAAATCACACTGCGTTTTCAACTAAGGTACTTTAAAAACTSGTCAAGTATCTTTACATTTATTTTACAAATGCCACAGCTGAGATATATCGGGAAGAATGAAAAAGCTGTCCCTGTTGCTGCTTGTATGAAATCAGTCTGGCTAATTATTTAAAGAAAAAAATGCTAACAACAACTTCATTAATGCTGAGAAATCTGGAACAAACACTTAGGAAACAGTATGAAATGCTTACGTAGACAGGTAATTTTAATTCCTAACTCTAAAAAATCTCATATTATGTTTTTTCGGATACAAAGTGGACAGTGGTAGGATGATGTCCATAATTTTGGAATTTAACAGTAAAAGTAGATTTATTGCAAGTCTAATGATAAACTATTCACAGACGAACACTACTGGTACATAAGAACCAAGAGTCCTTTCATTCAAGTGTTTTAGTACTAATTAAAACTAGTGCTTCAACTCAAATCCATTTTTAATTCTACTTCAGGCTGTATACAGGGAAGTGCTTTGTCTGACCTGAAGTTATCATCACCACGGAGATATTAGGAATACGAAGCGCAGCCAGTGTACTGTGAATCTAGAGTGAGGCCCTCTTGGTTTGCACTTTATGGTCTTGTTAAAATGACGCCAGTTAAAAAAAACAGTCCATGAGAATTCAGAAATATGTGGGCATCAGTCTCTCTGAAAATAATCCAGCAAGGTTGCAATCTTTGTGGAAAAACAAATAAAAATAAATAAAAAGRGAAAATGCTTTGGTGCTTGACATTTAAATTGTGTTAAGGATCTTCCTCGGTAGCATTTTTAGCAAAGTGAGCAAAAGCTGCATTCTATTAATATTTATTACCCCATTGCCTTTTCAGCCATAAAGAGCCTTTATCTGACCTTCATGTATAGGTGAGTGCCTTCCCCATTAACTTCTGTTTTTATAGACAGAAAGTTAATTTTAGGCTAATGTTTTTTCAAAGTCAGCAGAAGCATTTTTTCTAATTGGTTTCCACCTCTATTCAATAAATGAACATTTATAGATATCATTAGATTATTTTACATAATAAACATTTTCCTCCAAGGCATTTCCTCCACTTCTTTTAAGGAAATGCATTCCCTGTGCACTTTTGTTTTCTTTTTCACATTCTACATCATCTAAACCACAAGCTAGCAGAAGACAAAAACACTTGATCAAAATTGACCAAATATATTTCATTTTCTTTTTTTTTTTTGTACCTGTTTAAGGAAATGTATGATGTTTATATCACAAATGTTATTTGTGCCTTAGCAGATTTACTGACCACATACCACCATGCAAACTACAAACAATTTCCAGGGAACATGAATACGCTTCTGAGTCACAGTTTTGTGAAAGAAAGTAAAGATCATCTTGGCGCAATGTCACAGAAGATAAGAAGTGTCTGAAAGGATAATTATGGAAACTCCRGGTAAGGAGAGTCTGCAGCATGCTGTAGATGCAACACGTTCAGACAACCAGGCCCAAACAATAACTGTTTCTCTCCCGGCATGCATCATCTCAGCAAACAACCTTGAAAAGACCAGCAGGTAGCATCAGGCTTCAGAACACCAATGAGAGCAGCCAAATGACTTTTTTTTTGGCCATTACCACTTAATATCATCAGGTATTTAAGTAGTTGCAGGTTGCACTAGGAGAGCAATGCCTACAGATGTGCACGCCAGCTCCTGGCACCTCTCAAGTGCTACTACTCTCAATATGCTCTTGGTTTTTGATTTCAAGAGGGTCAGAGCCCAGGTTCTTCATATGAGAGAGATACCTAAAACTGTGACACAGACTAGGACCAAAATCACAGATATTCAAGCACAGAATGACCTATTAATAAAAGCCAAAATCGTCTGGACAAGAGAGTGTTCATATAGGACCCRGTCTGAAAATATGACAAAGTCTGCACAGTGATGAAGCATCATAAAACTCACCTCTTTAGGACTCAAAAGCTGATTAAGTTTATTGAAGATGTCTAATATAAATACGTAGATGATAGTCAAAAAGATGCATCAAATTGCCTACTTAATTCTCCAGAGAGATAAGTGATGCATGCAGTACTATACATGTTAATTTAATGCCCTACAAAAAAAGCACTATATTACAATGGTAATACAAGTTGTTTCCTAAATTTTTTAGTCTAGTGTTCCAGCTGTGTCACATTTTCATGAAGGATATTGAGAACTTTCCAACAGAGAATACTCAATGATATCGAGCTTGCATTGCTGTAAAATAATGATAATTTTAAAATAGTGATAATTTTAAAATATATTGAACTAATTAATACATTGAACTGCTAAATAATCATTGCCATAAGGTAACTATGCATCAGGAAAGATTTTGGAAGGTATTATAATTGAAGAGATAATTTAATGAATAGCAGAATCATTACAAGTAACACATAAGAAATACATTGTGGGAAGAATGACAAAAATAAGTCTTGCCTCCTTTAAAGACCCACTTATCTTGTAAGGTTTGAGTGGCAATGGGGGCATCTACTAACTCCAGGTGGAAGCAGTACAACAGGGGTAGGGACCTTGTTACACTTCACCATTGCTGGGGTAATTCTTGTCCTACCATCTAGTGATGGTAGTAGGACCATGTTAGGTCTGGACACTGATTTATTTCCATGCTTTCCTTTGGGAACGGCAAACAACCTGTGAAAGGCAGGTATTCTTCTCACAACTGATTGTGCTCCATTTGCAAGATAAGAAGGTTAGATTTCATGTGCTGCACCCTGGCAAAGGTCCAGTTAAACTTCCATTTCATAAACGGGTCAAATTCCCTAATAAAGGGCAGTTGGAAATGCCTTTTAGGCAAGGAGGAAGCAGAGAAGACAATGTTGAGGCCTTTACTATTTATTACAACAGGAAGACAACCTCCCTTCACAAGCAACAGCTTAATCCGTATAAAGGGGCAGAATAGTAGGGGCCCAGGAATTGCTCGGAGCTGCTTATAGCGGGATGGAAACCAGGAGCACAATTCCTAAACAAGCACAAGGGATCGCTGGAAGAACGGCGACCTACAGTGCGTGATTCATTCCCCAGCGGCGCTCCCAGGTAAGTTAACGATGCTGCAGCCCAATTAAACCACCTCATTCACATATCGCCTTTCTTCCAAATAAGCAAGAACATGAATGAGCTATTATTAAATAAGAGAAGCAACTCAGGTCATAAAGTTTTTAAAAGATGCCCTTATTTTTCCAGGAAATGCTCACTGTGCATTACAGAGAAAATATTTTAAAACATCTTAACCAGTGGAAAAAAAGCCTGCTTTAAGGAAATGCTCAATCCTATGATTCTGCCTAATAAAAAAGAGTGTAGAAGTGTCCCATTTTGAAAAAGAACCACCTTTTCTCATTAAAAATCTCAGCTAGAACTGTAATGTCCCCAAAAGTAATCTCAAAATGCCTACATTTGAAAATACATTAGCCTTGAAAATCCTTCAGTCTCACATTGGACATAAATAAACAGTATTTTAGCTTAAATAGGATTTTAAAAGCACGAAGGCAGGTATTCAGTGGGACTGAAAATGCTTTGCTTCATCATTTGCAAATCATTGCACATTTTCCTCCAGTAATTGCTGACCACAGCTGATAACTAACAGTATAATAAAATCCTGGGAAGTGAGTACTCTCTGATGTTTTCTTATCAGCACATAAAATTTTAAAATTTATTTTGCTCTCTAGAATGACACACAGTATTAGGCATTCTTTTCTGCTCCGATATTAGTCTTGAGAAACTTCTACCATTTTTCCAATTGATGCCAAGCCACTAGATTTATTTTAATGCTTTAGCTCATTAAATGGATTAAAGTAGCTGCATAAATTTAAACAAATAAACTTTTGCCGACAGTAAATAGGAACGTCCAAAGTATTTCATGCAGCAATCTAATAATAAAGATATCCTTCTCACAGCTGTTTACATCAAAAAGGAAAAGAAAAAAAAACAAAACATGAAGTTCCTACAGTAAAATTTGTATCACTTCAAGAATGAAACAACTACCACGAACAGTAGAGGTTCCCAGTTCTCTTCAAACTGCAGTATTTTTGCTACAGACATCTCACTGTGGTTAGATGCAACCAACAAAGCATTACACACACACACGCAAAAAACCTGAGAAAGCGACACTCCAAAGCAACGGCATCACAAATTATTCATTCTCGCAAGGCTGCAATGACAGTGATGGATGCCTTCCCATTTTCCTGTAAAAGGTTCTAAAGACTCATGGCTGTGAGCATTAATATATGGTTAATGTTAATATAACATTAATATATGAGCCAGGCACAGACCCCTTCGTGAGGAAAGCATATACCCTTTCCAGGGATAAATCAAGTCCAGTTACAACTTCATCTTCCTGGACTTCAACTGTTACTGTCACTCCAGGACACAAACACAATCATAAATAAATTGCTTGAAAAACAAAGCTTTAATTTACATGTAAGCAGGATTAGAGCCTAGATGCATAGCAGAACAGCTGAATGAAATAGGTTTTAAGAAATTTCTCTATTGTATCATTCTAAATAAGAGTTCTCTGGAAGAGCAGCTCACGTCTGCACAGATCTAACTTGCAATATTGAAAGTCCTTGTAAAAAGGAATATCTGCCTCTTGTACATGAATGGTTCTCTGTATAGCAATACTGTCTTTCAATATTCTGGTACAAGACTACTTGAAGTATCATAAAAAAAGATACAATATTTTTCCAGCCACAGAAGAACAGATTTAGCATAAAATGCTACAAGTCATAGGCATTATAGGGTTGCTCTTTTACAATTTTCACTGACTAGACTTTATATGATATATACAGTAAGACAGTTAATTTAAGGGTTGGGTGAAGATCTATAGCCTATTTGGGATGTGTTTTAGATATACAAGTGACCCCTTCACTCATTAAAGCCTTAATTTTCTGTTTGAATTTCACTCTTACCATACTGAAACTTCAGCAAGAGWAACAGCTCCTTGCAGATGCTGCTGATACAAACTTCTGAATCAGCCTGAATTATCAGGAGAGCAGTAGAAAAATGATTAGCAATTTTATTTGATTTTAACAATGAAGTTCTGTGTGTGTTTTAAAGAATGAAGCCTTGCAGCTGAACAAAATGCCTATTGTATCTCCAGGCAGCAGAAATAAAGCTGCCTCCAGGAAAGAATTTATTAAACTTGGCCCCCTCCAGACCCACAACTGAACTCAGAATTACACAGCATGAATCCCCATCTCAAAAAGACCAGGATTTGCCTTTCAGTCAGCTACTTCCTGCTGCTGGTGAAATTTAAGCTGCGTTCCAAGAAAAGATTTGACTTGAGAATTATTACAGTGCCATGGTTACAAGGTAAAATATATGGTAGGCTCAGGGGGCCACCAAAGGAAGCTGTTGGTCTTGGAAGAAAAATGACCTCTCTATTTGGAACTTCATATATATGACCTTCTGCATTTATGTATGCTATGCGTGTGTAAAGTTTTACTGAATATCTCAGAAACATCACAATAATGACGTGACTCACCTGCAGAGCACCGAGTGTGGTCCAACAGTCAGTAACCTCAGAGTTATCTACTAAAGCCTGTTTTACTTCATTTATCATCTTCTAGTCACTGTAACAATGTTACCCAACACAGTATGAGACTTTTTTTCCAGACATCAGTTTGTTGGCAAAGTCTTAAATTCTTTTTTTTTTTTTTTTTTTTTTTTTTTTAAAGGGAGAGTTTGGGTTTTTTTTCCACACAACTGTGTATTTGAACATCTGGTAGAAAACATACATTAATTACAATTTCTGCAACTGCATGCGAGTAACATCCTCTAACACTCTCAGCATTCCCAATGCACCAGAATAACTTGCAACTATTTTAAAACCTAGAACTGTGGATTAAGCCTAACTCAGATTTTTTTTTCCAAGTGTGGACACAGGGAAGATAGTGAAGATTCTCTCAAATAGAAAACAAKATATCCTTCCTAACGAGAAAACTGCAGGAATTAATTTTTGAGGCATGTTGAAAACTCTTTTTGCTAATTTTATACTATGATAACCCACGAGCTGCACCTTACTTTCCTCTCGAGCAAAACGTCCAGGTTATTAAAGTGAGGGTAAATAATAAATATGAAGTTATGAATGCAGTCAGCACAGTTATGACCTCTCATGTGCCTGAGAGTCTAAAGGACTTGCACATAAAAGGATCTAATGCTTGTTACAGAAATTAAAACGCTCCTTTGTGGGATATGCCAATCAAAAATATCTTTTATACGTGGTATAGAAATGCTTAAGTATTTTTTTCAATAGTGCCTGTATACACAGTCATAGAAAACATCTATAATATACCGAATACTGGCAGCTGGCATTCATCCATTCAGTCTTCAAATGGTCCCACAGGGGAGAGAGAGACATGCTTTGAAAACCATAATATTCTTATTGTTTCTATGATCCTCCCAGATACTTTCTTGTGCACCTTCTGCAGTTAAACTTATTCTTCTCCACCATATCTTAAATTCCTTATGTCGTTTCTCAGAACACTTGCATGCTTCAGTCATTTACTGTTTTTCTTAAATCTTTCCTTGCTTAAGTTTCCTCTTCCCTTTTTTATACTCTCTTGCTTTTCTATTTAAAATATGAAATGACTAGCACAAAAGATTGAGGTAAAATACGAGCCAAGGCAAAACATAGTAAAGTTGTTTTTAACCCTACCAATTGCTGCAGGGCTCTTCAMAAAAAGTGGTTATTTTTCTTACTGCAGTCTGCCAGAATTGTTAAGTTTAAGATACGGTCATTCAGAAAGGAACACAGAACTGAGGAACATRTATTCTTAGCTTCTGAAAACTTCTCCTTCATTTTCTACCAATTTTCCCCACATTTACAGAAGACTGATTATAAGCAGCCAGAAGAGACTTTTACAACAAGATTTTCCTATTGTATGTTTTAGGAAAATACCTAATGATGTTATTCTCTATGAATTTCCACACATTTTCAAGATTTAAAAGATAAAAGACAAATCAAACCTTATCATTAGCTATAGGAAGTCTTCAGAAAAGTACTCCTCTAAAACAGAAACTTGTAAATATAGATTCATATGTGCATTCTTTCTGATGGATATAACAATTTTAACAGTTGCAACATTTCAAAGGCACTTTGTGTAAAACATTTAAAAACCAAGACATTATCATTGACATGTCTTCCCCATTCAAGAGCAGTAGAAAGAGTATTAGAAGTTCTTTTTAGCTAAACACAATTTTATAAGCAGAGAACAGCTACTGATTTATATGCCCATCTTCCCAGGTGAAGGATTTATGCAGAGCAGCAGCTCTGCTTTTGACAAACAGATCATTTAGGCATTTGCAATCAGATGGCTTTAAAGCCAACGCCACTACATAACCTGTAAGAGTACTACTTGAAAAATCTCTTTAATAAGCATATGGAAAGCTAAGATAAACATATGTCCTATGCAGAGATCAGAGTGGAGATTCCAGTAAAAAATAGCTACAAGTGCTACAAGTAGCTATTTTCCCTGATTACGCACATTTAGTAGAAGTAGTTTCACTGTGGAGAAAAACGCCCCTACCCGTTGGCTATTGGCCAAAGCAGATGCCTGAGCAGATCAAAGTCCATTTCTCAGAAAGCCTTGGAAAGGAAAGGTTTGTCAGAGTGGTGTGACAAATATTTGATTGAAGTGCTGGGTCCCCCTCCCGGCAGCAACAAGAAAGGGGATGTCCAGAAATCAGACTAAACTCTGCAGAAGCAAAATGCAGAGTGTTCATGGAGAATAACCAGCCCAGCACATTCCATGCAGCCACATAAAATCCTGTACACTTTATATTCTGAACTATCTTTCAGGAAAAAGAAAAAAAAAAAAAGAGGAGGAAAAAAAAAGAAAAAAAAAAAAAAAAAGCACTTACCAAACAGGGCAATGTATTCATCAGTACNAAATAAAAACTCAGAAATCTTGTCTACGTTTAGGTGTATTATAACATTATACATAATGTTTCTCACCTCTAAAAAAACTTTAAAAAGTATCCATATAGAAGTGCAACTAAAAAAGTCAAATTTTCATGTCATTTTCCTGTATGCTTAAAAATTCTTTCTTATGAAACTCTTTCCCTATGAAAGTATTTGGGCTGACAAGTTAAAGTATCTCAATGCATTACAGTTAACTGCTTCTTTTTCGCTTTCTTAGAAAATGCTTTAAAGTTCTTTACATTTGAAGTTGCATTACCACTTCTATGACACTGCAGTATTTCTGCACTATTACAGTACTTCTCCAAGTGACATATCCTGCTACAAGAAGGAATTCAACCAAGTGGAAGGATTTCTGTTCTACATTCACTGTGTAGCTGGGGCCTCASTTGCCTTTTAAAAAAGGAATATAGCAGTGAGCTGCAATTCATTTTGTTCATAATAAAAACTGCATCAGAAGAAATCAGCAGATCCCAACTGATTGCAAAAGTCTATTTAACAAAATGCATATTTTTGAGGACTCAGAGGTACCGTAACACTTGCGCCATTATTTAAGAACCATTAAGTATCATTGCAGCAGTAGCTCTATTAAAGATTTTATAGTCCCCTCAGCGTGTGTTTATTTTCTACACCAGCTTTTGCTCTTTTATAATATTGTCCTAATAATTCAGCATCTAACCAATGCTCCGTTACAACAGACCAAAGTTCGAAGTACATTTTCCTGGCAAGGGAGTCRGGGGCAGCAGGTGAAGCAAGTTTCTGGCAAAATGCCTACTTCACCTACATGAATTATCCACATTTCAAAATAATTTGGTGCCTTTGGGTATCTCTAAACTTGTAAGGAAATCTTTAAGTGTTTCTGAGCAAATTTACCTAAAAACAATAAAAATTTCACGTCTTTGATTTGTATTTCTCCAAATACGTTTTTCTCCCCGTTAACTTTGAGGTTTTTTTTTAATACCAATAAGCAATAAAGTTTTGTCTTTTTTTTTTTTTTGAAAATAAGCGCATATCAATACAATGATTTAGATCAAAATGCTCATTAACTAAGCAAAGTCACAAAATGAAGGTGACCTACGTGTAATGGAAAGCAATTCTGACCCTGATTGAAGAAGAACAAGTGTTCCCCGGTGGACCCTGGCCAAGAGATGTTGATCCCAAATTCTTTGCTACCCCGTTGTGATGGCAACACGCTGCTGCTGGGGCTCGAGGACAGCTCACATGGAAGCACCCTTCACTATGGCAAATGAATTGCTGTCCAAGTCCTGTGATCTAGTTCAACTGCCAAAAGTGTGCTGATACAAATCGCAGAGATTTTAATTGCATTGAAACTTTCGCATTTCTGGGACTACAGCCAGCCATGAAATTTAGATCTACATTTTKGACCTTTGAAGTCTTTGTTAAACCTGTCTAAAAGCAATGACTTTCAGTTGCAACCAGGATTTAAATCTTTTCAGAGTTGGAAGCTGTTCATTAACACCAGCGGATAAAACTATTTTCTCTTTAAAACCCAGACCGTTTTTAAGCTGCACAGTCCCATGACATTACCAGCAGCCCCAAGTGCTAACCCAGCCAGCAGGTACTGGGACTGCTGAGCCTTTTCTTCTCAGCCTTAAGCACTGAGAGAGCATCCCTACATTGATGTCTCCACCACCTCTGGTGGCAGGAAGAATGATCAAAATGTATTTCCCACTGTGGAACATTTCTGTACAAAAAATGAAGTCCTTCCCTTTGACCTCTCTGCCAGACATTACAGGCAACATTATCTAACGTAGCAAGGAAAGAGGGAAAATCATAGAAACTGTTTTGATGAAAAAAGTAATTGTGGCAAAGAAAAGCAAAACCCTTTAGCAAATAWATGTTGATTTGAGGCAACACAATGCACTAGAGAGACCTCTCGAGACAGCTACCACACAGCACTTCCATTTGCAAAGACTGTTTCTAGATGGCAAAACGTTCACCTAGCTTGAGTCTCCTTATATGCTAACCTCCTAAATACCGATAAATATGGTATCCATCTCAGCATAAGATAATCTATGAGCATGACAATTCTTAATGCTCCATACAATATAAAACAGAGTAATTCTAGTAAGGTACTTAGCATTACTTAATAATCCTCCTGAGAGCACCTTCCAAGCACTTGGAAGCAAAGCTGTAGCATTGCTAGAATTGCATGTGGTTTAATTTTCTAATGAATCTTATGAAATGGCATTTTCCTGTATCAGGAAGTTTTAGACAAAAAAAAAAAAAAAAAAAAAAACCACAGCTAAAAAATGTGAAGGTAAACCAAACATGTTCTTAAAATGAAGGCTTGATGCATGTAATATAGAATCTAAAAATCCAAGATTTAACCAAAATATCCTGGATTCAAAGATTAAGTTAGCAGTTTTTAAAAGAAGCATAACATTTAGCACTATGATATAGCATATTTAATTGAGAAGTGGAACGCAAGGAACTGAGAAGAGCAACACAAGTTTATGAAAAGCTSTATTTTTGATGTTCAGTTATTATTATTAAAAGTAATATGGAAATAATTCACTGGACAATGGCAACGGGCAATGACAAATGAGTCAAAAAACAAAGCCACAAAGAACTTGTTGTTCAGAATACTGCACCCCTCACCCCTCCAACACAAACTCCAAATTTCAGAAAACAGGAGAGCATTTAGAGAGACTCCAGATTAATGCTGTGTCTGCAATAGCTCATCACTATGCTGACGTGGCAAGGAAGGAATATTTCACCATCTCGAAGCGTCTAAGCTTTTAAACTTATTAGGAGTRTTAGAAAACTCTTTCTTTATTATTTCTATTTCCTTAGTCTTTCTCAGTCTAATCTTATTTCGCTTCTATCTCCCTGCTCTCACCTGCCCTACACCACTTGTAGCTTCTCTCTCCTCTCTAGCAATTCACCTTCCTTCTTCCCAGCCCTCCCCACTGCTTAGACAAGGTACAAGTAAACCCAAGAAGAGAAATCCTGACTGCACTGAATTTGACAACACAGCTACCACTGACATCAAGCGGGTCAGGCTGTAAGTTGAATGCCGACATTCACTCCTACACTTGCAAATCACTTTCCTTCTTGTTTGTGATAAATAAAGATGGTTTGTTGATAAAATAACCTCAGTATAGATTAACTGCGTACGCTTGCTTGGAGGGCAAAGATGCCCAATACAAGTATGAGCATTTTCATCCTCACCCTGAAGAAATCGAGGTGCTGATCAGCCAAAGCAGCTAATTGCTGTCTGGCTGCTGCCAGCATCTGCAGCCCGCAATTAGATCCACTTCTGACTCCCTAAAGCATCAGCTCTACTGTCACAAAGCCAGAATGATGCCGTTTCATTGCTTTACTCTGCAGTTTCTTTTCTTTCATATTCATGTAACTAATTTATAATCAATAAAATAATTTAAAATATAATTCATCACTAAATGTACCTCTGTTCAAGGTTACTTGAGGGAGTTATGAAGCCTTAAGAAGTGGATATTTGCTGTAGGATTTGCTCTAAAACCAATCAGCTTCTGAGAAGGACGAGTCAGGGCTGTGATAGAGTCACCAGGGCAAATTGCTTTACAATTTCTGTGATTCGTTGGCAGGCTTATACAGCCAGGCTGGCACTGCAAAGGTGTGGGGTCCTCATGCCCTTATGCGCTGCTCTACCAACACACTTCTCTGCCAATGTCTACCACTTTTATGAACCAGATGTCTGCAATCTCGATCTATCTAAACACCCGACTGCAACCTAGATGGTGACAGGAAAAGAAAAGGGGAAAAACAAACAAACAAACAACAAAAAAAAAACCCTAAAACCCCCCCCCAGCTTTTTGGAGTCCAGGCAAACCAACTAGAACCTGTTGTTTTCACAACAGAAAACAACAGAACAGCCCCAGATTTGAATAAAGACAACAGATACTAAAAAAAGGTATAATTCCAAGAGCAGCAAGTTCCAGAATAACAAATGCAGGTTGGGTTTTTCAAGAGCTCCATAGASGTGGATGACGTATACCAGCTAATCCAACTGTCTGAACATGAGATATTCTTCTATGACCTGGAATAAGGAGCCTCTCAATTCAGGAGATTTATTTGCATTTTTGATGCAAATAACAAACCATGAGAAATTGAACATTTGAAACTCCTGTGCAATTTTCATCTTTCTCTGCCTTCTCTTAGTCAAGTCACCCTTCCAGCACGTAGGCTGGAAGAAACGTATGACCGGGCAATAGAAGAGTCTTTAGGAATGACATTTAGTGAACAAGCAATTTTGGCATCGTTTCCAGGTTGCTGAYGTGGATATTGCAAGGCTATAACTACAAGCCCTTAGAAATCTACTTTACCCACATATGTATTTCCATACAGTCCATACCATTGTTTCAGAAATATAGTGCTTTTTTTWAAAAAAACTCTATTTTAGCACTGACTATCATTTATCTATCATTTTAAGCAGTTAACAGTGCCTCGTGCTAGGYGTAGTTAAAATAAATATAGTTCACATTCACCCACTAAAATTTAAGTGAGCTACCTCCATCTTTTGAGTTGCTCTAGACTCTTTCTGGTGCAAGTAAGTTGCATTTTGGTCCTTCATTTTTTCATATTAACTGTATAATTTTTCTTATTCTGTCATTTCTAGCAGTAATAACCCAGAGAGAGCAGGAGGCATTTTATCCTTACAACTTGCTAGCTTATTCAAATAGTTGTTATTCATGTACTAAAAATAAGGTGGATGATAGAGAAAGACTTTGCGAAGCCATATATCAAGACGAAAGTTTTATAGCTTTAGAGTTGCTTACAAATCAATTCCTCTGGGTTGGGCCACCATTAGGAGCTTTTAAGATTGCCTGGAGCTGTGTCATTCACTGCTGTTTTGACACATTAATGCATTAATGGTATGTGCAGGCTGACATAACTTCTCCGAAGCACAATTACTGTAATTACCAGGAGTCTTCAATACGACGTGCAAAGTTAAGAAAGGTGACACAAGAGTATGTAAATACTGAGACATCCTTAAAACATTCACTTAACATTGACAGGACATAATTAAGAAACTACAAAACATTGAGACAAGAATTGCCTGCTACGTACACTGTCAAAGAAAATGAACGAACAAAACATACTAATATAAAAAAATGACGGCTGATCCCATCTTTCCTCTGCTTTGGGAAAAAGAGGTTAAGACTATCAGGGTGAAAAATACTAAATTTGCAATGTTTGGTTCTTTCATAGAGAAAATGCTACAACGTAATTAAACAAAAGCCAAATTTGCAATTTTTAGAAGCTCTTTAGGAGCCAGCAGATGGTAGAAATGAATCCTAAGTCTAGAACCTTTGAAATTTGGAATGAAATGGATTTGGGGATTTCTTAAATTACCACAGATGTCTCTTAAAGTAAATCAGTGAGAAAAGAGAATGTGATCAGGAAAGCACATCTTTGCCACTGCAAATCATTTCACTTTATTCTTTCTAAATCATTTGTTTGGTTGGTTTGTTACTGTGAAATACAAATTAAGAAAGCTACACATTACTTCCTCTTTTCCACACACTCTTTCTTCTCTTGAATATATGATTTATTATTTGGGCATTCTGCTGCCTTCAAAACATTTAAGGTAGTTAAATCTCAATTCCCAGAGAGAACAGGATTTCAGAAAATTTCTGTAGTTTACTCACTCTTGACACATGCATCAATAGAAAATTATAACTAYGCGACCTTACTTCAAAAAAAATTATGCTAAAATTACTTTAAACACTTAATATTATTGCGGGGGCTAAATTTTCCCTTGCTAATAAGGAACAACATTGAAGCGGGGGGGTTAATTTCTTGATATATATGATTTTGTATTTTTGAAGGACATGGTGGATATATGTTCTTTCCTGCCCAGGGCAACATATAACTTTTTTTTTTCCCCTCACACCATACCAAGCCATACCAAGAAAAAGACCTTCCTTAGACCCTTATTTCGTACATGCAATACTCATCTTTTTTAGTGGTAAATAACTCCTGTAGGAAAACAGGGTATCAAATCACCAAGCTTAAATCAAAGTTGCTTTGCAACAACAGGAGTTGATTAGGTACATGAAAATTGGCTCTTAATCTTTTACAGTCAGAAATATTCCTATATTTGCCAAAGACACACCTTAAATTAACACGGTTCATTTTATCATCTGAAACGAACAGCAAGAATATGGACAACATTTTAACTGAATTATAAATATTTAAAAGGTTGATTTTCAATCACCTATTTCTGCAATTTGTTTTTTTTCCATAAATATTGAATGCAGCGGTAGGTTATTTTCAGTAAAATAAGACAATGAACATTCTTCTAGAAAAACAGCTAGGATAACATAGAAAATCTTCAAGTCTATGAAGTGCCCTAGCATGATTTATTATATAAAGAGCACTAATCTATTTCTGAAGCGTGCTAGAGTCATGTTTCTGTTGTCCCTATTAAGAATTTCTGGCTTCCCGCTTGGCAGCTTGATATATGTTTCTTCATGTTGTCTCGTGTTGTTGTCATAAGGACAAAGGGAAATTGATAGCAATATTTACTCTTAAGATTACTTGCCAAGACTAGAGCATTTGAACACTGATTGGGAGAAAGAGCAACTGAAAAAAGATTGCTTTAATAAATAAGATTAAAAAAAAAATCTCAGAAGCCTTTTATTAATAAAAACACACCACAGTACATAAACACACAATAGAAAACACACAATATTCCCTTTTTCTCCCTGACACTCAGCAATTCTAGGCTAAAAAGTAAACTAATTCACTAATTCCATAGAAATAGATGAAGATTTCTTTTGTTAGCCATTCCCTTTTCCCACCAGGACTGAATGCTTTTAAATAACCTGATATTTGAAGCACAGGAAGACACTCAGTGCTTACACTCTTATATAGCCAATATACTCTTATAACCAATAAATAAAACACCATGTGGATTGATTCAGCAAACACAGTTCTTGGACAATATGGAAAGTGATGCTAACGTACACGCTGTACTCCTATGCTGTGTTGAGCACTATTCCCCAGTAGCTGTGCTCTTTGCGGAATGACCAACATGTAATCCATAAGCTACTGTCAAAAAGAATTAATATTTGAGTGCCATAAATAGGTTACATTTGCAGGCTACCATGCCCCAGGACCAAACCAGCCAAAGTAAAAACCAGCAGATTATTCTTTCTGACTTCATCATGATTATTATACTAGAATAAACTCTTCTGATGGCATATGCTGTGATGACAGAGATTCAAACTGCAGGATTAGAAATATTATTTCTGTATGTCAACAGCAATGCAACAGGCACATGCTCCTGGAAACAAACAAAAGCTACTCTGCAAAGAAAATATATTTCGAGGACAAATGAGAAATAATTCATAACAACAAGAGAACACATCAGACTCATTAGAAGTCACAGCAACTCCCATCTGAATAGGAGGCCTCTCTTCTGCAGTGCATCATAACACAGAATTTCCTCACCTACATAAAGTAGAAACAGCAAACACAAGAACGACATCTGCCTCCTCAGAAAGCTTCTTTGCAGAAGCAAGATGAATATGATATAACGCTTAAAGCCCTTGCATTCCTCTTTCATAAAGATYTCATTAGTTTGAAGCGAAACACAGTGAATGAGTCAAGCAGCAGCCTGGGGGGAGCTGGAAAACAGTGTTCATTTCATATGCAAGAACCATAACGAGGAAAGATCAGTTCCTGCAGCTCTAACAAGAACAAGAAATTATTCTTCAAAGAAGTTTAAATAACACTGTGCTTCAGGTAAACAAGCATTACTCGTAATTTCTGGAACATTCCTGCCCCTACTTTTTTTTTTTTTTTTTTTTTTTTTT